>NW_024470715.1:0-90422 GCF_017639515.1 Carcharodon carcharias
CAGTAATTTGGAAGAAGGTCATTATATTTTTTTGAAGTTCCTGCTCCGCCTTTTTTTTCTGGCAATGTGTTGGGATCTACGGGGTTGTGGTGGGGAGGTGGGGCATTGAAGCGCGCAGGAAGCAGCAGGTGGTTTCACACCCTCCCTCCCACCTCGTGTCTCTCTTGTGGTCAAGCTGCACTTTTTGAAATGTAAACGGTTGCCTGTTCCTCTCCGACAGAGAGCGAGGGAGGGGCGTTGTCGACATATGGGTGGGGAACGAGAGAAAGGCAGGCAGCATCAGAGAGCCAGAAGGGAGTCAGAGGGATAGAGACGCGCGCACTCAGAGATAGAGCAAGATGGAGAGGCGCACTTACAGATAAGAAGAGAAAGAAGGTAGGAAGACGGGAAGAGAGACGGGGGCACAGAGTAAGAGGGAAGCGGAGACAGACGGAGTGAGACAGAGGGAGGCAGGGAAAGGAGGGACGGACGCAGATAGACGTCGATAGAAAGGAGACTGCGGGAGGTAAAACAGGGGTTTGGACAGGTACAGGTAGAGAGGAGGATACAAGGGTGTATATGAAGAGGGACAGATACAGCAGGGCATTTAGACAGTCAGGAGTGATATCAAGCCATACCTCCGCACACTGTACTCAGGAAAAGTTGACCGTCTGCAGGAATGCTCAAAGGCTCAAGGAGGGCCAAAGATGCCTCTGAATTGAATAGGCAGAAGGGACAGTCTCTGTCATCTGGATTGAAGGGCCCTGTGTGAAATGGTGATCAGGGGCGCCAGTCTACGCTAGCCAAACATCAGCACCAGAAACCTGAGCTGGGGCTTCTCTGGACAGGACTGAAAACCGACCCCACATCACTTGTCAACCGACTGGGGAGAGACGGAGGCAGAGGCTGGTATGTGGAGAAGAGCTGTAAATGGGTGGCACTCAGCGTAACCAGAGTTGTAAAGGTAAGAGATGGAACCTGCTTTAACTCTTTGGGCGGAAAGGAGAAAAGTGGGCCCTACTAGGTGGTAGGGGTTTAGAAGGTGTTGTCGAAGGAGCCTTGGCGAGTTTTTGCAGTACATCTTGTCGATGGTACACACAATGCTGCCCCTGTGCGTCGGTGGTGGAGGGTGTAAATGTTGAAGGTGGTGGATGGGGTGCCAATCGAGGGGGCCGCTTTGCCTTGGATGGTGTCAAGCTTCTTGAGTGTTGTTGGAGCTGCACTCATCCAGACAAGCAGAGAGTATTCCATCACACTCCTGACTTGTGCCCTGTAGATGGTGGACAGGCTTTTGGGAGTCAGGGGGTGAGTTACTCATCGCAGAGTTCCCAGCCTCTGACCTGCTCTTGTTGCCACAACATTTATATGGCTGGTCCAGTTCCGTTTCTGGTCAATGGTAACCCCCCACCCTTAGGATGTTAATATTGGGGGATTCAGTATTGGTAATGACATCGAATATGGTCATTGCCTGGCACTAGTGCGGCATGAATGTAACTGGCACCATGAGAGTGGGACTCATAGGGGTGAATTCAGGGCAATATTTCAGACCAATCCATGGCAGGACAAGTGGACGTGGGGCCGCAAGAGCAGGACATCTCTTCGGGAGGGGAATTGGTGGAGCGGAGATAAATATCCCTGTAAGGGGAGAGGAAGAATGGCTGGGTCTTTGGGGTAGGTGTTAAGAAGTGACCACCTCTCCTGTGCCTGTTTAACTCTGTGAACTGTGTTGACCTGGCAGGATTACAGGATCTGTGCTGCAGTTCCCTGATGTGGACCATCTTTGGGGCCACAGGATTTTTCCTGTTCCTCTCTGTGACTTGTAACATTCTCTGCTGTGCTCGGAGCTACAGAAAAGGTAACATGTCTTGCCAAACAGCTTCTGCTATAGGTGGCTTTGGGGGAGTTGAGGAGGGCTAGGTGTGGTTAGGTTGGTTTGGTCACAGGACAAGCAGGAGTGGCTCAGTCACTGGGGCTGAAATGCTTCCCACTCGCATCTAGATTGCGCAGTCACTCAATGTCCTGCTGGGCAAACAGCATGTGGCCTCCCAGTATCAGCTACAGCTCAGTGTGTCAAAGGGTAGTGGGGTCAAGCCCCACCCAACACACAAAATCCAGGCTGACTCTTCTGTTGCAGTACTGTCGGATGGTCAGTGCTGAGGGAGAGCCGCACTGTCGGATGGTCAGTGCTGAGGGAGAGCCGCACTGTCGGATGGTCAGTGCTGAGGGAGCGCCGCACTGTCGGATGGTCAGTGCTGAGGGAGCGCTGCACTGTCGGAGGGTCAGTGCTGAGGGAGTGCCGCACTGTCGGAGGGTCAGTGCTGAGGGAGCGCTGCACTGTCGGATGGTCAGGAATGAGGGAGTGCTGCACTGTCGGAGGGTCAGTGCTGAGGGAGCGCCGCACTGTCGGATGGTCAGTGCTGAGGGAGAGCCGCACTGTCGGATGGTCAGTGCTGAGGGAGAGCCGCACTGTCGGATGGTCAGTGCTGAGGGAGAGCCGCACTGTCGGATGGTCAGGACTGAGGGAGTGCCGCACTGTCGGAGAGTCAGTACTGAGGGAACACCACACTGTCAGAGGGTCAGTACTGAGGGAGCGCCACACTGTCAGAGGGCCAGTACTGAGGGAGCTCCGCCCTGTCGGTGGGCCAGTGGTCAGTACTGAGGGAGTGCCCTACTGTCGGATGGTCAGTGCTGAGGGAGCGCCGCATTGTCGGAGGGTTAGTGCTGAGGGAGTGACGCACTGTCAGAGGGTCAGGACTGAGGGAGTGCTGCACTGTCGGAGGGTCAGTGCTGAGGGAGTGCCGCATTGTCAGAGGTGTGTACCAGAGTAAAGAGTTAGTTTATCTTGCAGCTGCTTGCCTGACACAGTTAACCCTTACAAATGCAGGCATGTATCTGGAATCTCTCGCCTGTAACAGACTTTATGCCCAGGGCTTACTTCTGCGCTGCTCAACCGCTGCAAGTGTGGGTGGGCTCAGGAAATGCTGCAACCAATCCTGGGTGTGTCTGAAAACTGGCCAGGTGGGAGGAGGGAAACCCGGGCTGCCGTTGCCTTGGAATTTGGCCTCGCTCCATGGCCGGAGTCAAACACGGCGAGGGGGAGAGTCTGTGCCCTCTTGAGGTGAGGTGTCTCCAGAGCTGAGCTTACCTTGGACCTGCTGGGGGGGGCCTGCAGTCAGCACCGCTTTCTACTGACAACCCACAAAGCCCACGGTGACCCCAGGCATGTCCAGTGAGGGCGGACAGGGGACATGGAGCAACTAACAGGAGACAAACAGCAGAGTATGGGGAAGGTGGTGAGGGGGAGGGGACAGTGTAGAGGGAGCTTTACTCTGTATCTAACCCCGTGCTGTACCTGTCCCGAGAATGTTTGATGGGGACAGTGTAGAGGCAATTTTATGCCTGTATACTTTGGACTGTGTCAGTATTTACAGGCGGTCTCTAGGGAGTGTGTCAATATTTACAGGGTGTCTATGGGGATGTGTGAGTATTTACAGGGGGTCCCAGGGGAATGAGTCAGTAGTTAGACGGGTCCCCGTGAGTATATCAGCATTTAGAGCGGTCCCAGGGAGTGTGTCAATGTCTACAGGGGTTTGCTGGGGAGGGTGTCAGTATTTACAGGGGGCCCCCGGAGAGTGTGTCAGTATTTACAGGGGGTACAGGGGAGTGTGTCAGTATTTACAGGGGTTCCCCGGGGAGTGTGTCAGTACTTACAGGGGGCCCCCGGAAAGTGTGTCAGTATTTACAGGGGGTACCGGGGAGTGTGTCAGTATTTACAGGGGGTACCGGGGAGTGCGTCAGTATTTACAGGGGTTCCCCGGGGAGTGTGTCAGTATTTACAGGGGGTCCCTGGAGAGTGTGTCAGTATTTACAGGGGGTACCGGGGAGTGTGTCAGTATTTACAGGGGGTACCGGGGAGTGTGTCAGTATTTACAGGGGGTACCGGGGAATGTGTCAGTATTTACAGGGGGTCCCCGGGGAGTGTGTCATTATTTGCAAGGGGTTCTGGTGAGTGTGTCAATATTTACAGGGGGTACTGGGGAGTGTGTCAGTATTTACAGGGGACCCCTGGAGAGTGTGTCAGTATTTGCAGGGGTACCGGGGCGTGTGTCAGTATTTACAGGGGGTCCCCGGAAGTGCGTCAATATTTACAAGGGATCCCCGGGGAGTGTGTCAGTATTTACAGGGTGTCCCCGGGGTGTGTGTCAGTGTTTACAGGGGGTCCCCGGGGACTGTGTTAGTATTTACGGGGGTCCCCAGGGAGTGAACTAAAAGGGTTCTGAAGAAGAGTCATACGGACTCAAAACGTTCACTCTGTTTTACTCTTCACAGAAACTGCTGATTTTTCCAGCACTTTTTGTTTTTGTTTCAGATTTCCAGCATCAGCAGTATTATGCCTTTATCAAATGAGGACATATGGGTAGAAGTAAAACACAAAAGGAGCAAACACACTTTTGGGTGTGTACTATAGGCGCACAAAGAGTCAGGCCAAGATAGAGGATCAAATATGCAATCAAATTTCAGAGAAGTGTAAGAATAATAAGGCAGTAATAGTGGGGGATTTTAACTACCCAAATATTAACCAGGATAGTTTTAGTGTGCAAGGTAAGGAGGGAGCAAAATTCTTAAGTTGCATCCAGGAGAAACTTTTTAGCCAGTACATAGAAAGCCCAACAAGGAAGGGAGTAGTTCTGGACCTAATATTCGGAAATTAGCCTGGGCAGATGGAAGGCATATCAGTAATGGAGCATTTTGGAGATAATGACCATAACTCAGTTAGATTTAGGATAGTCATGGAAAAGGATAAGGTTGGGCCTGGAATAAAAGTTCTAAATTAGGGAAATGCTAATTTTAATAAGATGAGATACAATTTGGCACAAGTGGACTGGGAGCAGCTACTGGCAGATAAAACTGTGTCAGAGTAGTGGGAGGCATTCAAGGAGAAAATAGTGAGAGTACAAGGCAAATATGTTCCCGTAAAGATAAAGAGGGGCTCTAAGTCCGAAGAACCCTGGATGTCAAGGGACATAAAGGTTAGGATTAAGAGAAAAAGAGAAGCTTATGGCAGATACTGAGGGCTCAATATGGCAGAGTCCCAAGAGGAGTATAAAAAGTGCAAGGGGAACTTAATGGTAACTACGAAAGCTAAGAGAGTGCATGAGAAAGCATTGATGGGTAGAATAAAGGAAAACCCAAAGGGGCTTTTTAAATAAATAAAGAGCAATAGAATAACTAGGGGAAGAGTAGGGTTAATTAGGGACCATGGAGGTAATCTATGTGTGGACCCAGAAGATGCGGGTACAGTCCTCAATGAATACTTTGCGTCGGTCTTCACAATGGAAAAGGACGATACAGGTATAGACATCAGGGTGGAGGAATGTGAAATATTAGAGGAAATTAACTTAGAGAGAGGAGGTACTTGTGGGTTTAGCGGCCTTAAAAGTGGATATATCCACAGGCCCGGATGAGATGTATCCCAGGCTGCTGAGGGAGGCAAGGGAAGAGATATCAGGGGCCCTGGCAGTAATTTTCAAATACTCTCTGGCCACAGGTAAGGTGCCAGAGGATTGGAGGATTGCTCATGTTATCCCATTATTGAAAAAGGGAGGAAGGGATAGACCAGGAAATTACAGGCCAGCCAGTCTAACCTCTGTGGTGGAGAAGTTACTAGAAAGGATTCTGAGGGACAAAATATATCTGCACTTGGAGAGAGGCGGATTAATCAGGGATAGTCAGCATGGATTTGTTAAGGAAGGTCATGTTTGACAAATTTGATCTAATTTTTTGAGGAGGTAACCAGGAGTGTTGATGAGGGTAATGCATTTGATGTGGTCTACATGGACTTTAGCAAGGCTTTTGATAAGGTCCCTCATGGCACACTGGTCAAGAGCCCATGGGATCCAAGGCAAAGTGGCACATTGGATCCAAAATTGGCTGAGAGGCAGGAAGCAGAGGGTGATGTTAGAGAGATGTTTCTGTTACTTGAAGTCTGTTTCCAGTGGGATTCTGCAGGGCTCGGTGCTGGGGCCCTTGCTGTTTGTGATGTACGTAAATGATTTGGACTTAAATGTAGGGGCTATGATGAAGAAGTTCATGGATGACATGAAAATTGGTAGGGTGGTAAATAGTGAGGAGGATAGCCATAAACTGCAGGAGGATATCAATGGATGGGTCAGGTGGGCAGAGCAGTGACAAATGGAATTCAACCCGGAAAAGTGTGAACTAATGCACATGGGGAGGGCTAACAAGGCAAGGGATTACACTATGAATGGTAGGACCCTGGAAAGTACTGAAGATCAGAGGGATCTTGATGTGCATATCCAGGGATTCCTGAAGTAGCAGGGCAGGTAGATAAGGTGGTTAAGAAGGCATATGGGATACTTGCAATTATTAGTCGAGGCGTAGAAGAGCCAGGAGGTTATGCTGGAACTGTACGAAATGCTGGTCAGGCCACAATTGAGTACTGTGTGCAGTTCTGGCCACCACATTATAGGAAGGATGTGATTGCACTTGAGAGGGTGCAGAGGAGATTTACCGGGATGCCACCTGGGCTGGAGGGTCTGAGCTATGAGGAAAGATTGTATAGGCTGGTGCTGTTTCCCTTGGAGCAGCGATGTTTTAGGGGGGACCTGATAGAGGTGTATAAGATTATGAGGGGCATAGATAGGGGGGACAGGAAAGCACTTTTTCCATTAGTAGAGGGGTCAATAACCAGGGGGCATAGATATAAGGTAAGAGGTAGAAGAGTAAGAGGCGAGCTGAGGAGAAATTTTTTCACCCAGAGGTTGGAGGAAGTCTGGAACTCACTGCCTGAAAGGGTGGTTGACTCAGAAATGCTCATAACATTTAAGAAGTATTTAGATATTCACTTGCATTGCCATAGCCTGCAGGGTCATGGGCCAAGCACTGGAAAATGGAATTAGTGTAGTCAGATCTTTGTTGACCAGCATGGACACGATGGGCCAAATGGCTTCCTTCTGTGCTGTAAAAGTCTATGAGTCTATGGGGGTGAGAGAAACTGTCATTTACTTGGAATATTTTTGGCTGTATAAGAATATTTCGGGGGGTTGTGGATATATTTAACCCAGCCGTACAATTTGGTGTCTTTCTGTTTCCAGCAAAGTTCACTAACCGGGCAGGACCATGTCGGATGAATCCATGCAATTGCAGTATGCGGTCCAGTAGCTCAAACACTTCTAACTCCTCCAACACCAGCTGCTCTTCAGGTAACTGTGGTTCTATATATCTGTCAACCTGTTTTCAGTGATAGGGCAGGATTTTTCCTATGGCGGGCGGGCTGGTCGGGGGTAGGCATGGAGCCAATCGCCTCCCGCGATCTGCTCCGCACTGCCATTTTACACGGGCAGACCAATTAAGGCCCGCCCAGCATAACACGTGACCAGTAGTGCTCAGTGCTACTTGTGCGGGCAGGGGGAGGAGAGAGAGTCAGGGCCAGTGCTCCTTTGCGCATGTGCGCAAAAGAGCGCAGCAATCTCCCTGAGGCACCGAGCTGCCTCAAGGAGATTGAATGGATATTAAAACAATTGAATAAATGATTTAAAAATGTATTTAAACATGTCCCCTCATGTGACTGAGTAATGCTGCATTCTGTAAATAACTCGAATATTAAGTAAAAATATTGGTGTCTGGTTTCCTGTTTCACCGTCTGGCTTTGGAGTCAGTTGCCATCTAACTCTTACTGTGAGATTTTGTTAAATACAAAATGGCTTCCACAAGGCCATATTCAACCAATTCATTATCAAGTACTTTGGGCTGTTCCTCAGAAAGATGATCAGAGTGTTATATAAACTCCAGCTTTTCCTCCTTAATCTCATTCTCTTTTCCTTCCTAGAGTGCAAAGTCAGATATGAAAGATTGTGGGAAAATTTGAAGAATTTTAATTCCATGTTTCTATCTGTATTCAAAGCAGTTTTCTGATCAAACTTTATGTTATCATTGTCGTTCAGTCTCTCAGTGTCCTGTTTGTGTGTGAGCTTTCATTGGGATTTGTCATCCCTGTGCGTGCTGGAAACTGTCAATAGATTTACTGATCACTCTCACCATTTCCCCAAAACATGTTCAGTAAATAATGGGGTCTGTTTATTTGATGCATTAAAATACATTGGAATGAAAGCTGTCCCATTGTGTTGTGAATGTCTTATCTTACAATGTATTTGTGCTACAACTGGTTAAAATTAAAGTATTCAGGAACTCTGGCATTTTAGCAATAATAGAGAGGTAAAGGAGTTAGATTGCTCCTGAAACGGGGTTGAGATATGGGCGCCAGGCGATGTGTACAGAGCTAAAGAGAGACCGGTGCCAGGACTATTGGAAATCAGTCCGCTGGCCTCCTTCATGTCGGTCCATGAATGATGGGCTTTATCATGACCCCAGAGGCAGCTGACTACCCTTGTTGGAAATAATGATCATAACTGTGCTCAATCTGTACACAGGTTAATGAGCCAATCCTCTGCTATGTTGGGTGCCCCTCAATCCCTCACCTGCTATCTTGCTGTTGCGTCTGCAGCTGAAGGTGGGCAGAAGAGAGGGTCTGTGGTGGTTTACGCCCCCACCCTCCATTGATCGCATGCAACACCATTGGGTCATCTTCAAGATGGCAGTAGAGGCAGGTTTTCAATGGATGAGTGTTTTGGAGGACTTTCAGTAAATTCGCCCCTTTACAGGTGGCTTACACTGAAGGAGCTGCTCTTTCTCCAAACAGTTGGCAGGTCTTTTGTCATTTCTGGTGCCAACTCTGACCAGGAGTCTGCCACCTGCACCCAAAATGTTCATCAGGGTGACAATGCGCCCTGCTTTCCAGAGGCAGCCCCTGGCTCACCACCTAGGCTCGACCTCTCATCCTGAAAGGCAGCCTGCAGCATGTACTCACCTCTTGGACTGGGACTTGAATCCATGGCCATCGGACTCAGAGGTGGGAGTGCTACCGCTGTGGGAAAGAGCAAGAATGGGCCCTTGCAGCTTTAACATGGAATACGTTTCGAAGGCATTTTAGAAAAACGGCGACGGGAGAAGAATGAAGAGAATCTTTGCCAAGCCCCAGCAGAAGAATTGAAGAGGAATGACTGAACGTTTCGTTAGAGAAATCGGTTTCAGATCTTGAAAGGTGGGTTTTGAGGGAGGTTCCATAGCATGTGGGCCGAGGAGGCTGAAGGCAAGGCTGCTAATAGTGGGGGCAAG
Source organism: Carcharodon carcharias (assembly GCF_017639515.1). Taxonomy (NCBI): domain Eukaryota; kingdom Metazoa; phylum Chordata; class Chondrichthyes; order Lamniformes; family Lamnidae; genus Carcharodon; species Carcharodon carcharias. The sequence continues at coordinate 9,175 of NW_024470715.1, forward strand.
GGGTTTTCCCTCGATCTTCCCCTCCAGTAACTGTTTCTGTCTACCATCTGCTCTAGTCATGTGACTGAAGTGTCTTATTTTTCTTGCTCTGATGTTCTGTACTAACTTCCTCTCTTCTGCCGCCATTTCCAGCGCTTCCTCATTAGCCTTTCTGTGTTGGGGTCATGCCGAGCATTCTCCCATAAGTCCCCATCTCTAACGCATTCAGTTTATCAATAGTCTCTTGGTTTGTTGTAAATGTCTCTGAGTGATATAACATTGGTGTATAAGAAGCAAGATTCACACTGTTGCTGTATTCTTGAGCAGGAGTTTACTAGTGCGGCTTGCTGAAAGAAACAAAGTTCCGATGCCAGTTACCCAAGGCATGTACTGCCAACCTCCCGATGTCCTGCAACACGAACAGATCCCAGGGATGTGTAATACAGAGTCTTTGGGAATTATGGCCAGGCACACCTCAAAGAAAGATGTCATGATGCAACCCTAATTTCTCAGATATAGTTATACAATAATAGTCCTCTTGTATGTAAGCGTGGACTACAGGACAATATAGATGGGCTGGTCAGATGGGCAGAGCAGTGGCACATGGAATTTAATCCTGGGATGTGTGAGGTGATATATTTTGGGAGGACTAATAATGCAAGGAAGTACACGACGAATGGTAGGACCCTAGGAAGTACAGAGGATCAGAGGCACCTTGGTGTGTATGTTCATAGATCCCTGAAGGCAACAGGACAGGTAGATAAAGTGGCTAGGAAGGCATATGGAATACTTGCCTTTATTAGTCGAGGCATAGAATATAAGAGCAGAGAGGTTTTGATGGACCTGTAGAAAGCATTAGTTAGGCCACAGCTGGAGCACTATGTGCAGTTCTGGTTGCCGCCCTATAGGAAGGATGTGATTGCACTGGAGAAGATGCAGAGGAGATTCACCAGGATGTTGCCTGGGCTGGAGCTTTTCAGCTATGAAGAAAGACTGGATAGGCTGGGATTGTTTTCCTTAGAGGAGAGAAGGCTGAGGGGTGACCTGATTGAGGTGCACAAATTATGAAGGGCCTAGATAGAGGAGATAGGAAGAAACTTTTCCCCTTAGTAGAGGGGTCAATATACAGGGGGCATAGATTTAAGGTAAGGAGCAGGAGGTTTAGAGAGGGTTTTAGGAATGATTTTTCACCCAGAGGGTGGTGGTGTATCTGGAACTCGCTGCCTAAAAGGGTGGAAGAGGCAGGAACCCTCACAACATTTAAGAAGTATTTGGATGAACACTTGAAACACTACAACATACAGGGCTATGGGCCAAGTGCTGGAAAATGGGATTAGAATAGATAGGAATTTGATGGCCAGCACAGACACGATGTGCCGAAGGGCTTAGAACAAAGAAGGCTGAGAGGTGACTTGATTGGTGTGTATAAAATTATGAGGGGAATAGATAGAGTGGACAGGATAAAATTGTTTCCCTTGGTGTAGAATTCTAGAACCAGGGGACATAGATTCAAGAAAAGTGGCAGAGGGTGTTGTGGGGACATGAGGAAGAACTTTTTTACGCAGAGGGTAGTGGAAGTCTGGAATTCGCTGCCAAGTTGGTGGTAGAGGCAGAAACTCTAAACTCTTTTAAAAAGTACCTGGATCTGCACCTTAAGTGCTGTAAGCTGCAGGGCTTTGGGCCCGGTGCAGGAAGGTGGGATTAGAAAGGGCACCTGGGTGTCCTCGGGCTGGCATGGACAAGATGGGCCGAATGGCTTCCTTCTGTGCTGTAACTTTTCTATGGCTTCCTTCCATGCTGCAGAACTCTATGACTCTATGCAGCACCTCAGCATTCTGATGCTAAGATTCAGCTCCAGTTTCTTTGATGTTAAAACATCCTTCATTTTGACAAAGCCGATCTTGGTTCTCTCAATTTTCCTTCAGACCTCACAATCTCATCTCCCAACGCCTGTGATAATCTGCTCAAGATGCATGAACCTTTTCCCTTTTTAAAAATTCTTTCATGGTGTCACTGGCTAGCCCAGCATTTATTGCCCATCCCTAATTGCCCCTTGAGAAGGTGGTGGTGAGCTGACTCTTAAGCCGCTGCAGTCCATGTTGTGTAAGTACACTCACCATGCTGTTAGGGAGAGGGTTCCAGGATTTTGACCCAGCGATATGAACAAAGGGCCAATGTATTTCCAAGTCAGGATGGTGTGTGTTGCTCGGAGGAGAACTTCCAGGCGCCGCTGTTCCCATGCGTTTGCTGCTCTTGTCCTTCGAGGTGATGGAGGTTGTGGGTTTGGAAGATTCTGGGGGAGGAGAGTGAGCGGGGCAAGTGGGGAACTTCACACATGCGTGCAAATGCACACTGGAAAAGCTCCCTGAGGCACAGAGATAAAAACAAAAAACTGCGGATGCTGGAAATCCAAAACAAAAACAGAATTACCTGGAAAAACTCAGCAGGTCTGGCAGCATCGGCAGAGAAGAAAAGAGTTGACATTTCGAATCCTCATGACCCTTCAACAGAACTGAGTGAATCTAAGCAGAGGGGTGAAATATAAGCTGGTTTAAGGTGGGGGCTGGGGGGGTTGGGACATGTTACAAATGAGATGTAAATTTTTGAATTTTATTTTTAATTGCTGTTAGAAACCTCATCACGCCCGTGGATGAGGTTTCCTAAAAAGTGCAAAGGCTGCTTGACCTTTTCGCCTGCTCACCAACCGTAACTTGGACAGGCACTGAAAAATTTAAGTTAATTAATACTTTAATGGCCTTAATAGGCCTTCTAATTGTCAGCGGGCGCACTGCCGATTCCCGCGCGGACCCACCGACCTATCGTTCGAATGCGCATTGGTGTCAGGACATTCGCCTGACGTCATCGCGCGTCATTTCACGCTCGAGCAGGTCAGGCATGTACCCACTCGGGGAGGTGAAAATTCTGCCCTCAGTAAGGGTGACCATGAAATTATCATCGATTGCTGTAAAAATCCATCTGGTTCACTAAAGTCCAAATCTGCCGTCCTTACCCGATCTGGCCTACACGTGACTATTAACTGCCCTCTGAAATGGCCCTAGCAAGTCACTCAGTTCAAGAGGCAATTAGGGATGGGAACAAATACTGGCCTGACCAGCGATGCCTGCATCCCATGAAGGAATACATATTTTTAAAAAAAGTTTATATAACATCTTTCACATCCTCAAGACATTCCAAAACCTTTCACAGCCGGGAGGTTACATTAGAAATGCAGTTCCTGCCGTGACACGGACAAAAGTGGCAATTCATTTTGCACAGCAGGATCCCAGGAAAGGGGAGTGAATGAACCACCAGTCAGTCCTCCTTTCTCTTGAAGGAGGAATGTTGGCCTGGAGATTGAGGACACCTTTCATAGACAACCCACGGAGAATCTTTCCCTCCTCCTCAGACTGCCAGACCTGGCGTCAGCTTAATGTCTGGTCCACAAGGCCACCCTCCGACAATACGGCACTCTCTGGGCATTGTAGTCGAGCCTCAGCCCCCTCCGGGTATATATTCAATGGGATTTGGAACAGTCGGATTGAGAGGTGACAGACCTAACAATTGAACCAGGCACACTCGCCAAAAAAGATCAAGGGAAAAAGAGAAGGAAAATCAGCTCAGAGGAAATGTGCAGTTTTCCTGTAAGTGAGGGGATAAGACGATTCAAGGATTCAATAGGGACAGTAGAGAGAAACTATTTCCCCTGGTGACAAGAGACCAGAACAAGGGGGCAAAATCTTAAACTGGGAGCCAGGCCGTTGAGGGGTGATGTCAGGAAGTGCATCTTCGCACAAAGGGGAGTGGAAATCTGGAACTCTCTCTCCTCCACCCCACCTCTCCACCACAAAAAGCTGTCAAGGCCGCAGGGTTAACTGGAAATTTCTAAACTGAATTTAATAGATTTTTTGTTGGGTAAGGGGATTAAGGGTCACCGAGGCAGGGTGGGCAAATGGAGTTAAGATGTAGATCAGGCATGATCTTATCGGATATCTGAACAGTCTTGTGGGGCTGAAGGGCCTCATCCTGTTCCTGTATAACAGGCTCTAGGGGATGAAAAGCCTCCTCCTGTTCCTGTGTAACAGGCTTCTAGGGGGCTGAAGGGCCTCATTCTGTTCCTGTGTAACAAGCTCCAGAGACTGAATAGTCTCCTCCCGCTCCTGTGTAACAGACTTGTGGGGGGCTGATGGGCCTCGTCCTGTTCCTGTGTAACAGGCTCAACAAAGGGCTTAAGGGCCTAGTCCTGTTCCTGTGTAACAGACTCAAGAGGGGCTGAATGACCTCCTCTTGTTCCTGTGTAACAGGCTCGAGAGGGGCTGAATGGGCATCCTCCTGTTCCTGTGTCACAGGCTCGAGAGGGGCTGAAAGGGCTCCTCTTTAACCTCATTCTGTGCCCATCTGGACCACTTCCCCACAGGCAGTTCCCGTACCCTCCAGCTACCCCACAGAGATCAGATAGGCTGCCAAAAAAACCCTCAGATATGCAGCATTAGATATAGGGAACTTGACAGCCCTTCCAGGAATTGTACAGCGTTGCACAGAGTATCATATTCGCTAAGAGGCATTAGCATCATGAAATCAAAGGCATAGTTAATCCCAAACAAGCGTTACCAGAAACTCTTAGTTCTGTGAGAAATGCAAAAAGCATAAATCAAATCAACTGTGACTGAAACTATGGGGATGACGATCATAAAATAATTCACTGCGCTGGGCCATGGGAGAGGGAATCTGTTCACAGCGAAGCAGGCTTTACCATGGCTCTTTAATTCAGTATCTCGCTTCGTTCTCAGGATGCAGGATCATCATCTCCATTCACCCCAGTGAATCATCGGAACAGCTCTTAGCCACTCGGCCCCTTGAGTCTGCTCCCCCATTCAATAAGGTCGTGGCTGATCTGATTGTGGCCTCAACTCCACTTTCCTGCCTGTCCCTCATAACCCATGACTAGATTGTTGATCAAAAATCTGTCTAACTTGGCCTTGAATATATTCAATGAGCCAGCCTCCACTGCTGTCTGGGGAGAGAATTCTACAGACTGACGACCCCGAGAGAAGAAATTCCTCCTCAACTCCATCTTCAATGGGAGACACCTTATCCTTAAATTGTGTCTGATGAGGGGAAACGTCCTCTCAGCATCCACCCTGTCAATCCCCATTTAAGAATCTGACATGTTTCAATAAGATTGCCTCTCATTCTTCTAAACTCCAATGGGTAGAGGCCCGACCTGCTCAACCTTCCTTCATAAGACAAACTCCTTCATCCCAGAATGAGACGAGTGAACCTTCTCTGAACTACTTCTAACACAATTATATCTTTTTCCAAATAAGGAGACCAAAACTGTACACAGCACTCCAGATGCGCTCTCACCAAGGCCCTGTACAACTGCAGCAAAACTTCCCGACTTTTCTATATTGCATTCCCGTTGCAATAAACACCAACTTGCCACTTGCCTTCCTAATCACTTGCTGCATCTGCATACTAACTTTTTGTGATTCATGCACCAGGACACCCAGATCCCTCTGTGCCTCAGAGTTCCACAGTCTCTTCCCATTTAACTAATATGCTGCTTTTCTATTCTTCCTGCCAAAGTGGACATTTTCCCACATATCCACAAATCTTTGCCCATTTGCTTAACCCTCTGCCTTTGTAGAATATACCTCAACTTACCCTCCTACCCATCTATTCCCCTCACTTGAATGGCTTCCTGTAGCACGGTGTCATGATCAGTTTGCTCATCCATCTTGCAGCCCCCAGAGAATTGAATAGTTACAGCACGGCCAAAGACCATTCAGCCCATCGAGCCCAGGTCAGTTCTTTGCGAAAACAACTCATCTAATCCCACTTCCCTGTAGCCTTGAAATTTTTACTCTTCAGTTGGTTATGCAATTCACTTTAGATAGCCTCGATTGACCCTGCCTGCGCCAATCTCAGGCAGAGCATTCCAGATCCTAACCACTCGCTATATGAAAAAGTTTTTCTCCGAGTCTCCGTTGCTTCTTTTGCCAATTGTCTTGAATCTGAAAACCGAATAACTACTGCTGTAGAGAGGGCTTTAAACTAAATAGGGGGTTGGGGAGGGGTAGGGTTCTGGAGAGGGGATACTTAGGCTTGCAAAGCAAAAGGATATGGCAGCATTGCAGAGCAGCTATTTAGGTAATGACATCCAGAGTGTGACAGGAAGGGACAGTGTGTGCAAACACAAAAAAAAGCAGCAAATAGGGTCAAGGGGAGGGGTGCGGGGGAATGGTTAAAAGGCAAAATTAATGGATTTTTGTTTAACTGCACATAGTATTCCAAACAAAAATAAATGAATTAATGGTACAAATAGAGGTTAGTGTGTATGATCTTATAGCCATGATGGACACATGGTTACAAGGAGATCAAAGCTGGGAACTAAATATTCAGGGGCATGTGACTTTTCGAAAGGACAAGCAGGAAGGAAAGGGTGGCAGGTAGTTTTGTTAGCTTGAGGTGGAATAAGTAAGTTAGCAAGAAATGATCTTGGATCGGGAGATGTGGAACCCATATGGGTGGAGGTAAGAAATAATAAGGGGAAGAAGACATTGGTGGGAGTAGTCTATAGGCCCCTAACAGTAGCTAATCTGTAGGACAGAGAATAAATCAGGAGATAATGAGGGCATGTAAAAAAGGCAGTATATTAATCATGGGTGACTTTAATCTTCATGTAAGTTGGGTGAATCAAATTGGCAGAGGTAGCCATGAGCAAGAATTCATAGAGTGTATTTGGGACAGTTTCCTAGCACAATATGTTATGGATCTAAGCAGGGATCAGGCTATTTTGGATCTGGTAATGTGTAATGAGGTGAGTTGCTGCAGTGCATCTTGTAGATGGTACACACACTGCTGCCACTGTGCGTCAGTGGTGGAGGATGTGAATGTTTGTGGATGTGGTGTCAAACAAGCGGGGTTGCTTTGTCCTGGAAGGTGTCAAGCTTCTTGAGTGTTGTTGGAGCTGCACTCATCCAGGCAAGTGGAGAGTATTCCATCACACTGCTGACTTGTGCCTTGTAGATGGTGGACAGACTTTGGGTGATCAGGAGATGAGTTACTCGCCACAGGATTCCCAGCCTCTAACCTGGTCTTGTAGCTATAGTATTTATGTGTCTGGCCCAGTTCAGTTTCGGGTCAGGATGTTGATAGTGGGGCAATTCAGCAATAATAATGCCATTGATTGTCAAGGGGCAATGGTTAGATTCTCCCTTGTTGGAGATAGCCATTGACTGGCACTTAGGTGGCACGAACATTAGTTGCCACTTATCAGCCCATTCTATGGTGTTTAGGAGAATGAGAAGTGATCTCATGGAAATGTATGAAATTCTGGGAGTGTTTGACAGGGTCGATGCTGAGAGGCTGTTCCCCATCTTTCACCCCCCATTCCCACCTCCAGCTGGAGAGCCTAGACCACTAGAACAGGCGGGGGTGGGGGGGGGGTCAGCCATTTCAGACTGCGATGAGGGGAAAATTCTTCACTCCGAGGGTTGTGAATCTTTGGAATTCTCAACCCCAGAGGATTGTCAGTCACATTTGATATGGAGATCGAGAGATTTCCCGGCATTGAGGGAATTAAGGGATACGGGGGTGGACAGAGAGTAGAGATAAATTTTTGATTGGGGGATTAAGGGATATGGGGAGTGGGAGAAGGAGCGGAGGTAGATTTTTGATTGGGGGGATTAAGGGATACAGGCAGTGGGCGGTGGGTGAAGATAGATTTTTGATTGGGGGATTAAGGGATACGGGGAGTTGGCGGAAGGTGAAGATAGATTTTTGACTGGGGGATTAAGGGATGCGGGGAGTGGGTGGGAAAGTGGAGATAGGTTTTTGATTGGGGGATTAAGGGATGCGGGGGAGCGGGCGGGAAAGCGGAGATAGATTTTTGATTGGGGGATCAAGGGGGACGGGGATTGGGCAGAGGGTGGAGATAAATTCAATAGGAGGTCTCAAAATGGAAATTGGATAAATATTTAAGGGGGAAAAATTTGCAGGATTATGGTGGGGAGAGCATGGGCTGGGGTGGGGATTAATTGGACAGATCTGTCAAAGAGCCAGCACAGGCACAATGGGCTGAATGGCCTCTTTCTGTGCTATGTAGTTCTATGGTTCAACCTCCTTAATCTGGGGGCACTGAGGTCAATGGAATTAGCCATGAAACCTGAATAAAACACTGATTCAGCCTCAACTGGAGTATTGTGTTCAGTTTTGGGCACTGGAGTTTAGGAATGATGTGAAGGCTTTAGAGAGAGAGAGAGAGTGCAGAAAAGATTCACAAGAATGGTTCCAGGGATGAGGGACTTCAGTTCCTTGGATAGATTGGTGTAGTTGTGAGTGTTCTCCTTGGAGAAGAGAAGGTTAAGAGGAGATTTGATCGAGGTGTTCAAAATCATGAGGGTCTCTGGGACAGAGTAGACAGGGAGAAACTGTTCCCATTGGCGGAATGGTCAAGAACCAGAAGGACACAAATTTAATGCGGTTGGCAAAAGAAGCGACGGAGACACAAGGGGAAACTTTTTCACACAGCGAGTGGTTGGGATCTGGAATGCACTGCCTGAGAGTGTCGAGGAGGCAGATTCAATTGAGGCTTTCAAGAGGGAATTGGGTCATTATCTGAAGAGGAAGAATGCGCAGGGTTATGGGGAGAAGACTGGGGGAGTGGGGCTGGATGCATTGCTCATTCGGAGAGTCAGTACAGGCCTCTTCCTGCGCTGTGGCAGTTCTGTAGTTCTGAGAGCTCATGAGTATGAGTCAGTCATCTCCTGTGTTGCTGTGGACGAGGGGGTGACGCGGAGGGAGAGAAGGATAAGGTGAGTGAGGGATGAGTTATTGAACATAGAGAAGGGAAGGAAATTGCTTGGGGGTGGGTGTGGTGTGGTGGTGGTGTGCGGAGGGAGGCTGCGGGAGTGAGGAAGGATCAATTTGACCCAGTTTGCTTCGGAATGGGCGGTTGTCAGTCTTACGTTAATGCATTAAGTGTCTGCTTTCTCTTCCTTCCAGGGGCACACATGTTGCAGGCACAGTTCTCCATCGAAAAATCTCATCACGCAGCAGTTAGCCTGAGGTTTGCTTATGACGGAACAGAAGTAATCCAGTTCAACTACACCACCAATCAGTTCATGGCCACCGAGCCGCTGGCAAAGTCTTTCGCTGAGCAACTTAACAGCGACCAGAAGAAGGTCAGAAGGTACATTCGCTATGGCTCCTTCGCAAATCTGGTGTCAGATGTGGTTTTACGGGCCGCTCACCAACTGATCAGTAAGTGCGGAAAAGAGCGGGTAGGGTGGGGGTGGGAGTGAGAAGTGAGGTTAATTGGTTAGAACTTTCAAAGAGCTAGCACGGGCATGGTGGGCAGAATGGCATCATCCTGGGCTGTGGGGTGCGGTGTGTTACCGCATCAAGCATGTACACACGTCAGGAGGTCCCAGCTGACTGAACTCTATTATGAAGTTATTAATGTATACAATATTTTGGAAAATATTTTTCCTTTGAAATAGAAGTTTAGTCTGCTGGTGTGTCTTAATTGGATTACAGTCAGCTAGTCTGGGTGCTTGGATATGTACTAGTTTGAGATGTAAACAGAGGGGTAGAGTGTATTTGCATTTTTTGAAAAGAGCATTCAAGAAGTGGGGTGAAACCTTGATGCCTTTCTAGCATATACCAAGCAATATGTTTTTATTGCTAATAAAATTGGTACAATGAATGGGGTTTTATTGTTAAAAGGTAAAGTTCAAAGAGTCTGGTGAGACAATGAGAATTTGAATTCAATCAGTGGCGGTAGGTATAACTTCAGTAGTTTTCAGGTGTGAAAGCAGAGGCAATGTGAGATCAAAAGGCAGCTACAAGCCTCCAGCTGGCTCCACAGTGAAAGGAGCCTCATTTTGAATTTGTAAGGTGAAAATGCTTTGCCTGGTGTTTGGTTAAGTCTATGGGTTGCTGTTGCCCTAATGGAGATTAGTTTGGGAATTTGTTAAAAGATGTGATAGTAGTAATTTGTCGCCATGTGTATATATATATATATTCTAAACCTGTGCAAATTAATAAAATGTTTCAATTAGTTTAATGTAAACCCTGAAGAACTGATGGTCTGATTCCTGAATTTAGAGTCGCATCTCGAACATAACACTTAAAATTATAGGTTATGACAGTTGTTTAAAGTTTCCCTCTGAGATTTTTTAAATAACTCCACTTTACCAACTGCATTGGTCATAACAACTCTGCGCATGTAAAGAGTTGTGAGCACTTGGCCGGCCGGCGACGGTGGTGGGGGGAGTCATTGATGTTGTTCACAGCTTGAGCTAATCGAGCAACTTTCTGAACCTTTCTGCGTGTCCCTGCAGAGAGTGTCTTTTGCAGTCTACCTCGCTTCAGGTCCTTCCTATCAAAACTACAACATTTTAACTGTTTGTATATAATGTCTTTAACACAAGAAAAGCATCCCTGAGGCACAACGTGCCAGGATTATGAAGCAACCTTTGACCCTGAGACACGCCAGGAGATATAAGGGATGGGTGACCAAAAGCTTGCTCATAGAGGTCAATTTTTAAGGAGCATCTTAAAGGAGGAGAGAGAGGGAGAGGGAGAAGTTTAGGGAGGAAACTTAGGGCCCCAGGCAGCTGAAGGCACGGCCGTCAATAGTGGAGCGATAGAAATCGGGGGATGCTCAAAAAAACAGGGCTGGAGGGACGCAGAGATCTCGAAGGGTTATAGGAGGTTACAGAGATAGGGTGGGTTGTTGGGGCTGGAAGAGGTCACAGAGGTAGGGAGGGTTGTAAGGGCTGGAGGAGGTTACAGAAATAGGGAGGGGTGTAGGGGCTGGAGGAGGTTACAGAGATAGGGAGGGTTGTAGGGGCTGGAGGAGGTTACGGAGATAGGGAGGGTTGTAGGGGCTGGAGGAGGTTACAGAGATAGGGAGGGTTGTAGGGGCTGGAGGAGGTTACAAAGATAGGGAGGGTTGTAGGGACTGGAGGAGGTTACAAAGGTAGGGAGGGTTGTAAGGCTTGGAGGAGGTTAAAGAGGTTAAATTGGCTGTCTGGCAGGAGGCAGAGAGTGGGGATAAGGGGGTCCTTCTCAGGATGGTGGTCGGTGACTAGTGGAGTTCTGCAGGGCTCAGTGTTGGGAGCACAACTTTTCACGTTATACATTAATGATCTAGATGAAGGAACTGAGGGCATTCTGGCTAAGTTTGCAGATGATACAAAGATAGGTGGAGGGACAGGTAGTATTGAGGAGGCAGGGAGGCTGCAGAAGGATTTATACAGGTTAGGAGAATGGGCAAAGAAGTGGCAGATGGAATACAACGTGGGGAAGTGTGAGGTCATGTACTTTGGTAGGAAGAATAGAGGCATAGACTATTTTCTAAATAGGGAGAGAATTCAGAAGTCTGGAGTGCAAAGGGACTTGGAATCCTAGTCCAGGATTTTCTTAAGGTTAACTTGCAGGTTGACGCGGGTAGTTAGGAAGGCAAATGCAATGTTGGCATTTATTTCGAGAGGACTAGAATATAAAAATAGAGATGTGCTGCTGAGGCTTTATAAGGCTCTGGTCAGACACATTTAGAATATTGTGAGCAATTTTGGGCCCCGTATCTCAGGAAGGATGTGCTGGCCCTGGAGAAGATCCAGAGGAAGTTCATGAGAATGATCTCAGGAATGAAAGGCTTAACATATGACGACTCTGGGTCTATACTCGATGGAGTTTAGAAGGATGAGGTGGGGGGGGATCTGATTGAAACTTACAGAATACTGAAAGGCCTGGATAGAGTGGACGTGGGGAAGATGTTTCCCTTAGTAGGAGAGACTAGGACCTGAGGGCACAGCCTCAGAGTAAAGGGAAGACCTTTTAGAACAGAGATGAGGAGAAACTTCTTTAGCCAGAGAGTGGTGAATCGATGGAATTCATTGCCAAAGAAGGCTGTGGAGGCCAGGTCATTGAGTGTATTGAAGACCAAGATAGATAGGTTCTTGATTGGTAAGGGGATCAAAGGTTACGAGGAGAGATGGGAGAATGAAGTTGAGAAACATTTTATGCCATGATTGAATGGCGGAGCAGACTCGATGGGCCGATTGGCCTAATTTCTGCTTCTATGTCTTATGGTCTTATGGTCTAAGAGATAGGGAGGGTTGTAGGAGCTGCAGGAGGTTACCATAAGATGTAGAAGCACAAGTAGGTCATTCGGCCCATCCAATCTGCTCCGCCATTCAATGAGATTATGGCTGATCTGATAAACCTCAAATCCGCTTCCCTGCCTTTTCCCCATAACCCTTGATTCCCTTATTGGTTAAAAGTCTGACACCTTCCCTCCATGTCCAGCCACACACCAAAGATGCTCTCAGGCGGTGTACTTGAATGATAGAATTTTGCAGCACCAAAGGAGGCCATTCAGCCATTGACTCTGTGCTATAAATCTGCTGAGGCCACTGGAATTTTCACCAATCTGGATTGAGGAAATCTGGGTGATTTTATCTGAAGTCTTTTCTGCTCTGCCGCATTTTCTGAGGAGTTTTAAATCCATTGGCCTTCATCTTCTGTAGCCAAGCCTTCCATCAACATAACCACCCACCGCTTGCACCCTTACTTCTGATCTGCCGTGTGGATGTATTTTATCCAAGAGGCACAAATGTAACCTGGCTGCACAATGGTGATGCGTCAAGCAGGTGGTGTTGAGTAGCAGGATTTTACCAAACACGGTCGGGACATTCCAGGTTTTGTTCCAGATCAGCATTGCTCCCAGGAGCAGTGATACCTACACCTGTCAAGTGGAGCATAGTAGCAGCCCCCGACAAACTAACGGCAGTTTGGGGTAAGTCCTCCCTTGCAATATTTCAAGGCACATATGTACATCACCTGGTACCATACTGATGCAAATGGGCCAGGAAAATTAGCCTCTTGAGATGCTTGTATTGATTTCTTGCTCAGTATAGTTTTCTTATTTGTAAATAAATCTAGCCATTAGTTTTAGCCTGAACGGAATGATTTACTTATGGTATCTACAATGTTTAATGTCAGGAGGAGGATTATTTTGGAACTAAAGGGTGATTGTTAATGTACGAGCTTTCAGGGTGTGAGCAAAGGCGTAGGCTTTGACTCACAGGGCGCTCAAACTTCATTTAAATAAAATGTCATTCTGTCTCACAAGAGGCTCTTCAGTGCCTTTGGTCTACAAAGGGAGGATGGTGATCACTGCCTGCTCTCAGTGCAATTCCAGGTTCTAACTAAGACCCAGGACAGCTCTATAAAGATTTCTCTACTCTGATACTCCAACCCCTCGTAATAAAGGCCAACATTCCATTTGCCTTCCCAACCACTTGCTGCATCTACGTACCAACATTTTGTGGCTGAATTAGTTTCAGTCAGAGAAATCCTTCCGGATTTTTCGCCCCAGTTAGCCTGGGGTGCCACCTGGCTCCTCACCTCACCCAGGTGATGTGTCTGTCAGGGAGAGAGGTGACTGCAGATCCTGGGATGCACAAGCATCAGTGTCCATGGTGATCTGATGTGACACGCTCATTCCAGCAAAATCCTTTTTTTAGGTTTTGTGGAGATTCTCGAGTCTCAGGTAGTTTGCAATTCACTGTGAACGTCCTTGGACCTCGACTTGGCACAGGCAGGAACATCAATGTTCCAGTGCCCTTGGAAAAGAGCAGAATGATTTCAGCAGCCATGCGGCCCCGTACCTTGACGTTTCATTCGAAAAACAGCTCCAGTTACGGCAGTCAGGATGCCACCAATTGTGAACAATATTTTAACAATGGCCGCAGCAGACAGTGAGCTCTTCCTTGGGGGACTTCCAGGGAAAGATCAAGGACACAAAGGGCAGAAAGATTGAAAAAGAATGAAAATAAAACAGTAAATGTCATCCACTTCAGCACAAGGAAATTCCACTTTCCCAAACACTGTTTTTGCACAACTTTCCGATTGTCAGTCAGTGCTTTTCCAGGATAGACCATTGCGCAATCCTGACCCCTTCAAGCACTCCAGGACAGGGTACAGCTCGGGGTTAGATACAGAGTAAAGCTCCCTCTACACTGTCCCCCATCAAACACTCCCCAGGGACAGGTACAGCACGGGGTTAGATACAGCGTAAAATTCTCTCTTCACTGTCCCCATCAAACACTCCCAGGGACAGGTACAGCATGAGGTTAGATACAGCGTAAAGCTGTGTTTACACTTTCACCCAGGGTTGATTGGTCAGTTTTATGAGGCATTGTTTGTCTCCCACCCTCTTTTTACTGGACACATCGAGCTAAGTGCTTAATGCATATATCGAGGGTGATCAGGACCTACCCCAGTTGGTGCGGTGTCCGTCTGGAAAAGTTGACATGCTCCACAAAGCACGTGTATGTGTCCTCTGTCTGGGGTCAATGTTCGTGAATGCAGCCGTCTGGAAGGCCTTCTCACTGTTGGGAAGGATCTGAGTCTGTACAACTTGCTCGTCAATGTTCCCATCATTTTCAGCCAGGTCACATTGAGGGCGCTGGATAGAAGCGCGGACTGTACACTGAAGTTGGCTGGAATGGTCAAGTCTTCCAGGTCGTGGAAGGAGATGGTCACTGAAGGGGACACTGAGAATGGACAGGGTTATTTTCAATTCAGCACTCCCTCCCACACCTGCTCCCAATATTTCCTCCAAGCCCGTCTCCCACTCTCACTGGGCTACTGCCTCCAAGGACGGTGACTGTTCTCTGCTACTTACCTTCATTAGGAACACGAACATGAGGAGGTCCATCAGCCCCTCCTCGAGCTTGTAACACAAGAACAGGAGGAGGCTCCATTCAGCCCTCCTCAAGCCGGTTACACAGGAACCAGAGGGGGCCCATTCAGCCCCTCGAGCCTGTTACACAGGAACAGGACGAGGCCCATTCAGCCCGTCCTCAAGCCTGTTACACAGGAACAGGAGGACACCCATTCAGCCCCACCTTAAGCCTGTTACACAGGAACCAGAGGAGGCCCATTCAAACCTGTTACATAGGTACAGGAGGAGACCCATTCACCCCCTCCTTAAGCCTGTTACACAGGAACAGGAGGAGGCCATTCAGCCTCCACTTCGAGCCTGTTACACAGGAATAGGAGGAGGCCATTTCAGCCTCCTGAAGCCTGTTATGCAGGAACCGGACAAGGCCTATTCAGGACCCCTCTTGAGCCTCTAACACAGTAAGGAAAAGGAATCCATTCTGCATCCTCATGCCTATTGCGCCATTCAATGAGGTCATAGCTCTTCTGTGACCTAATTTCACATACCCCGACTTTGCCCCATATCCCTTAACACCTCTGGCTTGAAAAAACTCTCAATCTCTCTTTTTAGAATTAAGAATCGGTTGCAGCATTAAATCGCCATTTATGAGAGAGTCCCAAGCTCTCTATCACACTTTACATGTGGAATTCCCAGGTCTAGAGACACGTGAGGCAGTCGAAGCACAAGCTTCGGTCGGTTTCCATAGCCAGTTTCTCCTGCAACAGGTTGCAGGAGGCTATAGCTCGAGGACTGCCTCTCCACATCAAGCACTCCTCACCAGGAGACCCTCGTGCCTGCCAAAGGCATAGTGGAAGGATTGACAGGTCATTAATCAACTAGCCTGGCCTTGTTATTGTTTATTGCAAGGGAATTGAATACAAAGGAAGGAGGTTATGCTTCAGTTGTGCAGGGCACTGGTGAGACCACATTTGGAGTACTGTGTACAGTATTGGTCACCTTATTTAAGGAAGGATGTAAATACATCAGAAGTGGTTCAGAGAAGGGTTACCCAGACTAATACCAGGAATGGGCGGATTGTCTTATGAGGAAAGGTTGGCTAGGCTTGTATCCGCTGGAGTTTAGAAGAGGAAGAGGTGACTTGATTGAATCCTTTAAGATCCTGAGGGGTCTTGACAGGCTGGATGTGGAGAGAACGTTTCCTCTTGTGGGAGAATCTAGAAGCGGGGGGGGTCACTGTTTAAAAATAAGGGGTCACCCATTTAAGAAAGAGATAAGGAGAAATTTATTCTATCAGAGGGTGTGAGTCTTTGGAACTCTCTTCCTCCATAGGTGGTGGAAGCAGAGTCTTTGAATATTTTTTAAGCAGAGGTGTATAGATTTCTTGATAAGCAAGGGGGTGAAAGGTTATTGGGGGGGGTTGGTGGGAATGTGGGGTTGAGGTTACAATCGGATCAGCCATGATCTTATTGAATGGCAGAGCAGGTTTGAGGGGCTGATTGGCCTACACCTGCCCTGAATTTGTACGTTCATTACCAGCGTACCTTCGTTGGCCATCAAGTCCTGTGGTGGGACAGGAACTGGGAGCTTTCAGCTCGGTATGGACACTACACGCTTCACCACTGGACCTGCTCTAATGTGTATAGGAATCTTTCCTCATTTCACTCCTGAAAGATCTGCCTCTCACTTTTTAGACTCTGCCCCATCATCCCAGACTCCCCCAACTTCGATTAAATCACCCCCCTGAACCTTGTAGCATTGGAGGCGGTACAGTGAAGGTTCTCGAGATTGGCCCCTGGGATGAGGGGGGTTGAGCTATGGTGAGAGGCTGAGTAAATTGGTCCGATATCTCTAGGGTTTTGAAGAAATGAGAGGCAATCTCATTGAGACATACAAGATTCTGAAGGGGTTTGGCAGGGTGGACACAGAGAGATCGTTTCCACTGCTCGGGGGAATCTAAAACACGGGGCACAGTCTCAGGACAAGGGGCTGATCGTTTCAGACTGAGATGAGGAGAAGTTTCTTCACTCAAACGGTTGTGAATCTTTGGAACTCTCTCCCCCAGAGGGTTGTGAATGCTCCATTGTTGAAGACATTAAAGGCTGGGATGGACGGATGTTTGGTCTCTCAGGGAACTGAGGGAGCAGGTGGGATAGTGGAGTTGAAGCCCAAGATCAGCCATGATCATATTGAATGGGGGGGCCAGGCTTAATGGGCCAAATTGGTCCACTCCTGCTCCCATTTTTTGTGTTTTTGTGAATAATTATTCTAGAGCAGGAACTGTCATTGAATGCCCAGCCTCCCACAGGCCATGAATGCTGAAGGGAGTTCCAGTAATAGTTCACACCACCCAATTTGGGGTCCGCTAACACAGTGCAGTCCTAGAATCAGGGACGCTTCACCAGCAATGCTTTTAACCGCAGGTACTTTAAGAGAATTAAATAGCGCTAAGAAAGTGCAAAGACTTCATTTGCATTGACAAGCTCTTCACATCCATATATCCCTACTGTGGCTACAAGCGCAGGTCAGAGGCTGGGAATCCCACGGTGACTAACTCACCTCCTGACTCCCCAAAACCTGTCCACCATCTACAAGTCAGGAGTGTGATGGAATACTCCCCCACTTGCCTGGATGAGTCTAGCTCCAACAACACTCAAGAAGCTCGACACCGTCCAGGGCAAAGCGGCCCCACTTGATCAGCGCTCTATCCACCAACATTCACTCCCTCCCACCACTGACGCACAGTAATAGCAGTGCGTATCATCTCTTGCTCCAACTGACAGGGCGTTAGTGAGGCTGCATCTGGGAGTACTGTGTACACAGTTCTGGTCACCTTACTTAAGGAGGGATAGACTCACATTGGAGGTCCTTCAGAGAAGGTTCACACAGCTGATTCCTGGGATGAAGGGGGTTTGTATCTTATGGGGAAAGGTTCAGCAGGTTGGGCCTGTACCCATTGGAGTTTAGAAGAATGAGAGGTGATCTTATTGAAACATATCAGATCTGAGGGGAGGGGGTTTGACAGGGTGGATGCTGAGAGGATGTTTCCCCCTTGTGAGGGAATCTAGAACGAGGGCACAAGATCGGGGGGAGCAAGCAGCAGATTGGGATTAAAGTCATGGGGAAGAGATGATCACAGACTCCAGGGGCCAGTGATTTTCTAATCAAGCAGGATTCCTGCTCCTTGTCCCCAACAAGGGAGAGATGCCTCCTGTGTAAAGTCCACTTCTCACTTATCATCCTTAGGACTTCGATTGAAGGCAGAAGCTGGTACTCCTTGTGCAGAATGTGAGCCAGGAGACTATCGCAGGATCGCAGCATTGTAACAGTGCAAAAGGAGGCCTTTCAGCCCATCCTATCTGCATCAGCTCTCCAAATGAGCAATTCACCTAATGCCACTCCCCCGTCCTCTCCCTGTAACCCTGCACATTCTTCCTTTTCCAAATAATGACCCAACTGCCTTTTGAAAGCTCTGATTCACCTTGACCTCCCCCACACTCTCAAGCAGCGCATTCCAGACTAAGCTCTTGCTGCGTGAAAAAGTTCCTTTCTCATGTCTGTCTTGCTTCTTTTACATTTTACCGCATGGCCCCTCCTGCTCCTGTTTCTGAATCATCTTATATTATATTGATATATAGAACATGCACTACAGCAACTTGCTGCGACTCCTTTGACTGCACCTCGGAAATGCACGAGCTCTATCGCTTAAACAAGACTCTAGCACCCTGAATATATGAAAAAGGACCAGGGATGAAAATGCGTGGATCAACAAAATCGAGGAGCCCCAATGTGAGGGCCGCCGATAACCTTACCTTCCCGATCGAGAGTGTCAGCTCCGGCCTCCAGAAGCAGGCTGAGAAAATTGACAGTGTCCTGGATCCCATCCTGGATAATCTTCAGGGCTCTCGGATCCTTGTTCAGGCTGTCCACCTCGTTTTTTCACCGTCAAGTTCTCCGCTGTCAGCCGGCCCGCCTTCGTGTCGAAGCGGGTCAGTATGTTCTTGTTGTAAGCCACAATGCAGAAGCAACCAGTTACGTCCTTCTGAGACACAGCGGCTCGGTCGCAGTCTAGCACTTCTACCACGGCGGTGGGGGGAAGGGACAACAGAAGATAGTTAGTTGCGTCTGATGAGGGAACTGACAGAGTGCAGCAAGGCAAACAGGCACAAAACCATGCTTCAGGCACCAACTACATGAAATTAGCTCACCAAGGCTCTTTTGACAGCATCTTCCAAACCCGCGATCACTACAACCTAGAAGGACAAGGTCAGCAGATGCATGGGAACACAACCACCTGCAAGTCCCCTCCCAGCCGCTCGCCATTCGACTTGGAAATATATCGGCCATTCGTTCACTGTCGCTGGGTCAAAATCCTGGAAACCCCCCTCCCTAACAGCACAGTAGGTGTACCTACACCACACAGACTGCAGCAGCTCAAGAAGGCAGCTCCCCACCACCTTCTCAAGGGGCAAATTAGGGATGGGCAACAAATGCTGCGCTTGGCCAGCGATGCCCACATCCCGTGAATGAGTGAAAATAAAGACATTAAATGACCTGCATTTTACAAGCTACCTAATCTGACCTCGCCAAAAAAAATATACCCCGGCACACTACAAAACTGTTCTTGGCTTGCAATTGTTAAACTTCCCACAGCCAGTGGAACAGAAGTCAGTCTTAGATTTCTTCACAAAGTGAGACACTTAAATGTACAGCTTCAGGCTCGACTATCCAGTGTCTCTTTTGAGCAGAATAAACAACTAATTAAACAAATTAACTAATCAACAGCCCCTGAAAGGGGCACTGTAACAGAAAAATCCCCAAAAATTTAGGTTAACACTCCTGGGGCTGATGACACACTCCAGCCCCTGTGGCTGTTGAATCTCAATCACCTGGCTGAGACACGGGGAAGCTACCCACCCGCTTCTCAAGATTGCCAAGTGCTACTTTGCACTCTTTTAAGTGACCATTAAAAATTAAACCAATTAACAAGTAAACTAAAAGACAGGTTAATGGGGCACTGTCACAAAAAGACAAAAATTTAATGAAAAGTTAGCAACTTAAATTAAAATGTCATTTCCGTGGCTGATGAGGCACTCCAGACCCGCGGTGCCCACTGGCTACAGAAGGCCCTCAAGCGCAACGGGCAGAAAGTGCCTCTTTGTACGTGCTCAAGTAATCATTCAACCAACGCCCTCTGTTTCTATATACTTAAGCTTAATTTACACAATTAACAACAACTAGAGCAGTGCATTCAATCCTGGTTGCCACACTTGAGGAAGAATGTGAAGGTCTGTGAGCGAGTGCGGAGGGGGATTTACCAGAAAGCTCCAGGGATGAGGGATCTGTAGCTCCAGGGTTAGGTTGGAGAAGCTGGGGTTGTTCTCCTTGGAGCAAAGGAGAGATTTGATAGAGGTGCACGAGGCTAGGACAGGTTTGGATAAGATAGGACAAGGAAAAGCCATTCCCATTAGCCGACGGTACAGGAATTGGGGAGGGACACAGATTAAGGTTCTGGGCGAAGAGGGGATGCGAGGAGGAACTTTATCGCGCAGCAAGTAGTAACAGCCTGGAACTCGCTGCCCAGAAGGGTAGCGGAAGGGGAGATGAATGGTTTCGAATGGAAATTGGACAGTTTTCTTGAGGGAAATAAACTCGCAAGGGCTCGGGGGAGAGCGCGGGGGAATGGGACTGATGGGATTGCTTTACAGAGAGATAGCATGGAGTAGATAGACCGAGAGGTCTCCTTCTGTGCTATAATGATTATATGGCTTCACTTTCAGTGTGTTAATTTGAGAAGCAGTGGCTACTGCAGGGCAGTCAAAGCACTGGGTAAAGTCTTCATACAGATTGACCGGTCTTCGTTGGGTCAAATCGTGACCTGCCCTCAAAGAAAATGACACTTAACTGTTCTCGTAAGGGAAACTACGGGAATTTTTAAGTCAACATGAATAAGCAGTTAGGGTCTTGGTTAAACAGGAGTTCCCAGGAGAGTGTGACAGTATGTACAGGGGTCCCCGGGGGTGTGTGTCAGTATTTACACGGGGTCCCCGAGGGGTGTGTCAGTATTTACAGGTGGTCCTGGGGAGTGTGACAGTATTTACAGGGGGGAGTCCATGGGGAGTGTGACAGTATTTACAGGAGGGTCCCGAGGGCGTGTGTCAGTATTTACAGGGGGGGCCCGGGGAGTGTGTCAGTGTTTACAGGGGGTCCCGGGGTGTGTGTCAGTATTTACAGGGGGTCCCGGGGGAGTGTGTCAGCTGCTGCACTGATTGCCAAGTGGGGAATAACATTACGGAGAGGAGGCATGTTCGAGCACCCACTCCAACTGGGGGACGCCAAAGTGCATAAATCACAGAGGTATCATGCGAGTTTGACAAATCCTCCACTAAATCCAAAGGCTTCTCAAGAGTCCTTAAGAAAACAGCCTTTGAGTTCAGGATCACTGCTTCTGGCAATGAAAGAACGGGCCTGCTAGTATCGGATGAATCTCAGCACAGTTAATATTTGAGAAATGTCATCACCTTAGTTTCAGTGACAGTGGATTTGATTTGTGTTTTCAGCCCTTGCTCGGGCGCAAAGAGTTCCTGGTTAGGCTCATTTGAGGTTAATCACACCTCTTATGTAAAGACGCTTATGTAATTCTCTCCAGCAGCATGATACGATGCTGTGCAATTCCAAGAATAGTTCCCCATATCTAATCATGCACATCTGAGGGTTTTTTTTTGGGCAGTCTACCTGACCCCTGCAGGGTGCATCAGCTCGGATCAGAGTTGTGATCGTGGGGTTTAGTCGTGTTAACCTGTCTTGGTCCTGTAAGGTACGGGAACTGCCTGTGGGGAAGTGGTCCAGATGGAGTTAAAAAGGAACAGGAGGAGAACATTCAGCCCCTCACGAGCATGATACACAGGAACAGGAAGAGGCTATTCAGCACCTCTTGAGCCTATTGCACAGGAACAGGAGAAGGCCATTCAGCCCCTCTTAAGCCTGTTACTCAGGAACAGAAGCAGGGCATTCAGCTCCACTCGAGCCTTTTTCACAGAAACGGGAGGAGGCCATTCAGCCCCTCTCGGGCCTGTTGCACAGGAACAGGAGGAGGCCATTCAGCACCAACACCCCCTGCCTCACACCAGCCTGTGAAACAGAAACAGGAGGAGGCCATCCAGCCCCTCTCGAGCCTATTATGCCTGGGGGAGGAATCTGTCTCTTGGCCTCGCGCAGCTGCTTGTGGGACCTTGCTGTGCACAAACAGGCTGAGGTGGTAACAGCAGTGACTGCAGTCCAGAAATCGTCCATGGGCTACAAAATGCGTTGGGACGTCCTGAGGTGGGAAGGGGGCAAGGGGGTGAGGTGAAAGTGTCAGTTGAGGAAGGCTCCTGACTCCCCCACCCCCGCTTAAACCAACGTTTCAATTCCTGACACTCCCCCTAACCCCCTCCCACCTCACATCAGTGAACTGACAGCTTTCTCATCCATGGCATAAACGGAGTAATCTGATCCGTCACAAACGCACTGCGATTCCTGTAAGGAAGTGGATCTGAAAGAAAAGAGGTGTGAGGAGTCCCCTGCCTGAGATAGGGGGGTGGGGGGCTGGGAGTTAAAAATAAAATATTACCCAACTTCATCAGAACTGTGAGCTGCTTTGCGGTCAACCTCCTGTTTTGAGAAGAGTGGAACTGATTTTGCAGGGATCAGCACAGACAGCTGAGCTCACAGCGCTGACACGCGCTTGCTCTCTGACAATTTATTTACCCAGCCATAAACAGAGATGCTGGGGATCTGCTGAGTAAATGCAGGAGAGCAGAAGGCGTTCTCTTGCACACTCTTAACGTCACTGAGCTGTTTTGTGGCTTTTGCCATTTGTAGTTGCATCTGAGGAAGGAATGATTTGTTGAGAGTGAGAGAGGTAGAGAGAGATAAGTCGTGAGCAGGAAAGAGCGACTTTAACTTGCTGGAACATGGGCTATCCAAGGCAAAAAAATAAAGCTGGTTTTCTCTGCGCATTGCTGTTAGCATGGCTGCTGGGCTCCGCGATAGAATGTGGTAAGGTGATGATTTTAATCGATTCTTTAACTCTTTTTAACCCAATGTTAGGTTGGGGCGATGTCAGAGGAAGAATTTGAAATATTTACACACTTCTGTTACATTGAACATTCCCAGGGCACATACAGCATGACGTTAGATATAGAGTAAAGCCCCCTCTACACTGTCCCCATTAGACAGTCCAGGACAGGTAAAGCATGGGATTAGATACAGATTAAAGCTCCCCCTACATTGTCCCCATCAAACACTCTCTGGACAGGTACAGCACGGGGTTAGATACAGAGTAAAGCTCCCTCTACACCGTCCACATCAAACACCTCCAGGACAGGTACAGCACGGGGTTAGATACAGAGGTAAAGCTTCCTCTACACTGTCTCCATCAAACACTCCCAGGACAGGTACAGCACGGAGTTAGATGCTGAGTAAAGCTCCCTCTACATTGTCCCATCAAACACTCCCAGGACAGGTACAACACAGGGTTAGATACAGGGTAAAGCCATCTCAACTGGCACATTTTGGGGTTAATGGCTGTTGGTGAGTGGAGACTGACAGGTCTTTGTGAATTCTCAGCTCAGGTGGGAGAAAGACCAGCGTAGGTCTTGGAAACTGGAGATAGCTTAAGTTGTATTTGTATTTATAGATGTTAGGAATAAGCTATAGCTTTAAGTTTAAATTTAATTTCTATTTCTGTATTTGTTTTTTAAAGGAACCTGAGTTTTAATTTTGTTTTAAACTGATGCCTGCAATTTGAGGGCTTTGTTTGTATACCTGAATTCTACTGAGATTTTATGGCTCTTGAAGTAGGAAAAATTATGCTGTTGCCTAGCAACAGGGGGGTCCACAGAGACAGAATAGCAGTTTTAGTTCATTTGGAAGCAGGTGCCAGGAGAAGCTGGACACAAGAGAGGGGACTGCCGGAAGCAGGTTCGAAAGGATGAGAAGTTCCCAAACCAGGGAGTGGAACAGGAGAGAAGTCCCAGGAAGACAGTGAAGTCAAGGGAGAAGAACAAGAATTTGAACAAGGTCCTGCCTAGTGAAGTTAAACTTAGGAGCAGAAGACAATGCTCCAAATTAAAGAGAGAAAGCTGCAGAGAACAGACATAAAGCAAATTAGGCTTGTTGGAAGGCAAAAGATCCAAGGAGACAGCTGAGGGTCTATAACTCTTTACTATGAGCATGTGAAGCAGGCACGGCTGAGTATCGGAGAGAGAGTACAAGGAAGGCAAAGTTTGAATGCACATGGTGATCCAGAGGAGAGGAACATCAGAAGGAAAGATCGAAAGCCTGGAAGTGGACCCTTGTGGAAGGCGTCAGAGAGAAAACGTCATTTGGGAGAAGATTCTAAAGCAAATTCTTCACAAGTGGAGATTGGAAACCTTCGTATAAAAGATGGAGTTCAGTGAGCCCGGTTGGCTCATGGTGTGACAAGTGTCTGGGGGGAGCTGATGAGAGATCCTTCGCATCCATTTGGGGTGGCACTGTCACTTGGTTACAGAGTGTTGTGTGTCTGACCACAGGTCGATTATTGGTTTACATGGACTATTTACTTACAGTGAAGCTTAGAGTATAGGATAGCTTTTAAACTTGTGTTACCTTTATGAATCTATATATATCTATGAAGGTGTAGTTGTGGGTAATGGAGTATTGTAATATAGTTCATCTTTTCTTGCTTAATAAATGTTTTATTGTTTTGTTAAAAATTCATCAGCTGTCTCCTGTGACTGTTCAGTAGCTGCCCTCCACATTTCTAAATAAAAAATAAAAGTTAGGTTCTATCCAGCTGAGTTCCAACTTGGGATCTGAATTGTCCAGTAGTAACATCAGCTGGGATCGTAACTGACACTTAGTCCGTTTTTAGGTGACAGTGGCCATCACCCTCTAAATATCACACACCAAATGTCATGCTGCACACATCTTAACCATTCTTGCAAATGATTATTTCAAAGCAGAGAGAAAGAGGGAGAGAGAGAGAGAGGAATTCCAGTCAAGCGTAGGAATCAGATGGAACAGTCAGAGAATGGCTGTGGCACAGAAGGAGGCATTCAGCCCATCGTGCCCTCTGCAAGAGCATCTCACCCAGTCCCACTCCCAACCTTTTCCCCGTAACCCTGTACATTCTTCCTTTTCATATAACAATCCAATTCCCCTTTTGAAAGCCTTGATTGATCCTGCCTCCATCACACTCTCAGGCAGCACATTCCAGATCCTAACCACTCGCTGTGTGAAAAAATTTCTCCTCATGACTCCGTTGCTTAAAACCGTAGAAAAGTTACAGTGCAGAAAGAGGCCATTCAGCCCATCGTGTCTGTACCGGCCATAAAGAGAAAAGAAGTTAACCTCTTTTTTAATCCCACTTTCCAGCACCTGGTCCATAGCCTTGCAGGTTACAGTACCTCAGGTGCAGATCCAGGTACCTCCTAAATGTGTTGAGTGTTTCAGCCTCAACCACTAATTTCAGGCAGTGAATTCCAGATGCCCACCACACTCTGGGTGAAGAAGTTTTTCCTCATGTCCTCTCTAATCGTTCTATCAATCACCTGAAATCTGTGCCCCCTGGTAATTGACCCCTCAGCTAGGGGGAAACGGGTCTTTCCTGTCTATCTTATCTAGGCTTCTCATAATTTTGTACACCTCAATTAGGTCACCCCTCAGCCTCCCCTGTTCTAAGGAAAACAACTCCAGCCAATCCAGTCTTTCCCCATAGCTGCAATTTTCCAGCTCTGGCAACATTCTGGTAAATTTCCTCTGTGCTCTCTCCAAAGCGATTATGACCTTCTTGTACACAAAATTCCAGCTGTGACCTAACCAGCATTTTATACAGTTCCATCATTTCATTCCTGCTTTTGTATTCAATACTTCATCCAATAAAGGAAAGCATTCCATATGCTTTCTTGATCACTTTGTCCACCTGTCCTGCCACCTTCAGGGACCTGCAGACATGCACTCCAAGGCCTCTCACTTCCTCAACCTCTCTCAATATCCTCCCGTTTATTGAGTAGTCCCTTGTTTTTTTTGACCCCCCCCAAATGCATTATCTCACACTTCTCTTGATTAAATCCATTTGCCACTCTTCCGCCCACTCAACCAAACTTTCTTTTGCCAATCGCCTTAAATCTGTCTCCTCTGGTTCTCGATTCTTCCACCAAGTTTCTCCCTATCTACTCTGTCCCAGGCCCCTCATGATTTTCAAAGTGGAATCGTTATATTTTATAAGATATTCCAAACCATCTTTGATTAATAAGCTAAAGCATGAATGTCTGAATATGACAGATTGCACCTATGTTATTTAATTTATTAACTACAATAGCTGAGGGAACACAATAGTTCTATTAATATCTAAAGCACATATTTCATTCTGATTATTTCATTCTGCCAGTGTGCAAATAAATCATCACAATTGAATTCCTTGGTGCAGCGTTCCTTATATACGACGGTAACCCAACGGACCTGCACCAGCTGTCTTTATTCTGCATTATTTTCAGGATAATGTGGGTGTCCTTTACCTAGCATTCATAGCAGCAGGGAAACCAGCCAATCCCCTTCCCTTTTCTTTTCTGTTCCAGTCTCACTCAGCCACCCACCCCCCCACCCCCCCCCCCCCCCCGCCCAACCACACCCTCACTTCTTCTTCCAGTACATTGATGACAGCCGCTTCCTGTGCTGGCCCTGAACCGGAACATTTCAATCAACTTTGCTTCCAATCTCCACACTTATGTTCAGTCCACAAGCGTCACCCTGAAATTCTGGTTGCCTGTCTCTTTAATTTTCCACCTCACTCTGACTCTGACCTCCCTGCCCTCGGTCTGCAGCGCCATTCTGATTCTGACCTCCCTGCCCTCGGCCTGCGGCGTTGTTCTGACTCTTATTTCCATGTCCTCGGTCTGCGGTGCCGTTCTGACTCTGACCTCCCTGCCCTCGGACTGTGGCGCCATTCCAATGAAGCTCAAGGAGTAACACCTCATCTTTTGATTAGTCGCTTTACAGCCTCCTGGACTCAACATTGAGTTCAACAATTTTAGATCATAATCTCTATTCCCATTCTTTGGGCGGTGGCTGTTGGTGATGATTCTATGTTTCCCGTTTACACCTCCTCTAGATCTATCATCCGTTTCTATTTTGTCTCATTACCATCTTTTTTGCCCTTGCGCCCTCCTCCCATTTGTCATTTAATCTCTCCAGTCTTCTCTCCCTATTCCAGACCTTCACTTTTGTTCTTCCTACCCCTCCCCACCCCTCTGTATTTCTTTGAAACCTGTCACCTCTCTTTCCCCAGCTCCAATGTAAGGTCTTCGAGCTTGAATGTTAACCCTGTTTCCCTCGCCACTGTCGCTGCCTTGGCTCTGGACCATTCCTGGCGTTTTCAGAGTCCCTTACTTATGCTTGTGTGTTTATTTTCTATTCCTTCTTGGGATGTAAGTGTCGCTGGCGAACCGGCATTTGCTGCCCATCCCAAGTTGCTTCTTGAACTGAGTGTCTCACTAGGGCCACTTCAGAGGGGCCAATTAAGAGTCAGCCACATTGCTGTGGCCTGGAGTCACATGTAGGCCAGACTGGGTAAGGATGGCAGATTTCCTTACCTGAAGGGACAGTGAACCAGATGGGGTTTTTACACCATCCAGTAATCTCATGATTATATCAGCTTTTTAAATTCTGGGTTTATTAATGAATTTCATTTACATCTCCCCAGCTGCCATGGTGGGATTTGAATTCATGGGCAGGATTTTTTGAATGGGTCCCGCGCCATCACCCACAGAGTCAATGGGGACGCTACCTCGCTGATCCTGGCAGCCGTTGAACACTCCATGAGGCTTTCATTGTCTAAGTTTGAGGCCATTACCTCACCACCACCCCCATCCCCCCCCCCCCCCCAAACCTGGGGAGGGGAGCCATTGTAAGGCAGTTGCTGGCCAACCTGATTGGCTGACAGAACTATAGTCCCAGCAGCGCCACGTTTGAGCGGTGCTCACTGCTAAGGCTACAGCCAGTCCTCGAAGAGGAGGTTATGAAGGCCGGTGTTTTTTTTATTCTTTCATGGGATGTGGGCATCGCTGGCTAGACGAGCAACTATTGCCACCCCCTATTGACCTTGAGAAGGTGGTGGTGAGTCGCCTTCTTGAACTACTGCAATCCCTGTGCTGTAGGTACACCCACAGCACTACTAGGGAGGGAGTTCCAGGATTTTGACCCAGCAACAGCGGAGGAACGGCTGATGTATTTCCAAGTCAGATGGTGAGTGGCTCGGAGGGTAGCTCACAGGCGATAGTGTTCCCATGTGTCTGCTGCCTTTGTCCTTCTAAGTGGTAGTGGTCGCGTGTTTGGGCGGTACTGTCACAGGAGCCTTGGTGAGTTGCTGCAGTGCATCTTGTCGATGGTACACACACTGCTGCACCTGTGTGTCGGAGGGAGTGAATGTTAAAGGTGTGGATGGGGTGTCGAACAAGCAGGGCTGCTTTGTCTTGGATGATGCCCATGGAGTGGCCAGGTCAAGAGCCTCAACAGGTCCAGGGGGCCCCACACCTCCACTGCGCCCCACCCACCACCACCCCACCCCCCACCCCTCCATAAGATAAGAGACAGCTCGGAGTGGGTGGGTACGTGGCAGACAGGTCACGTGCTGCATATCACCAGCAGTGCCACCGGGTTCGCAAGTGGGGGGAGCCATAAAACCATGGCTCTGGATTATGAGCCCAGTGACATCCACAGTAAGTTACCATCTCCTGAAGCTGATCCCAATTATTTTTCACTTCTAGCAGAGCAAAGAGTGCGGGGGATGATTTTCAGCGTCTCTGACAGCCGGACCTCCATTGTCACCTCGACCACTGATGACATGACCCTCGCCTACCATAACAGCACCGAGTCCAACAGTGTGTTCCTTATTGAGGCGCTGAATGCGCTCCATGCTGAGTCAAACAATCTCATCCAGAAATACCAGAGCTATCTGACATTGAATGAAATCCTTCTCAACGAAATGGCGAACCGCATCCCGGAGGAACAAAACGGTAATTCGAATAGTCACTTGGTGGTACGGAATATGAGCATTGGTGAAAAAGAGACATGATGTTGAAACTTTTTGTCTCACAATCATCAGGATAGATGGAAGAATGCCAAATTTCAAAGGGGAGAGAGAACAAAGAATGACACTAAGAACTACACCAATGACCATTTTTAAATTATCAGTGGGATTCGCACATGCACATGCTAGAAGCTACATATATTCATATGCAGGGACCTGCCCTCTGCAGACTGAAGGAACATGTCCAGCCATGGCACCTTTTTCGAATTAAATAAAAGTGTGAGGGACAAAAGCTCCCTGGTGCATTCTCCATGGCAACACCTTGACCAATAAGAATTGACTTTCCAGCCAATCAGCACCCTATTCTCATGCAGTATAAATTGTTGCTCCCTCAGAAATTTGGCATTCTTGCTTCTGTCCTGGTGAGTCCAAGAGAAAAAGCTTTGACAGCATGTTTCTTTTCTCGGCAAGCCTCAAATGCTGTACTGTCAGGTGACCAGTCTTTAATTCTATGATTCCTTTCTCAATTACCTCATGCTCCCCCTCATAGAGTTATACAGCACAGAAACAGGCCCTTCCGCCCATATTTGTCTCAGTTTGAGATATCCCATCCACCCCATCGCCTGCTTTATGCTCAGTTCTCAATCCTCCTCCCTTACTTATTGGAACATCCCGGGAGCTCCAAGATGGTGAGGCACTAGGCTCGGGACACGAGTCAAGGAACAGGGGAGGCCATTCAGCCCCTTGAGCCTGCATCACCATTCAATCCAATCATGGCTGATCTACAACCTAACTCCATTTTAGGCCACACCTGGAGTCACTGTGAGCAGTTGTGGGCATCACACCTTCGGAAAGTTTTGCTGACCTCGGAGAGGGTTCTGTGTTGATTGACCAGAATGATCCCTGGATTCCAAGGGTTAAATTCTGAGGAGAGGTATCAGAAACTATGCTCATATTCCCTGGAATTGAGAAGATTAAGGGGGTGATCTGAACAAAGTTTTCGAGATATTCATGGGAACTGATAGCTCCGATTGAGAGGGATCGTTTCTCGCTGGTCGGGGGGGTGGGGTAGTCTGGGACAAGGGGGCAGAGTCTGAAAATGAGAGGTAGACCCTTCAGGAGTGAAGTGAGGAAAAACTCCTACACACAAAGGGTGGTTGGAGTTTGAAACTCTCTTCCCCAAATGGCCATTGATGCCGGGTCAATTGTTAATTTTAAATCTGTGAGATTGAGAGATATTTGCGAACCAAAGGTTTTAAGGGATACTGGGCGAAGGCAGGTAGGTGGAGGTAGGTGACAGATCAGACATGATCTCGCTGAATGGTCAAAGTCTTCCTGTTCTGTCTAGTTGGAGGGGGCGATCTGCTTAATTTTGAAGATGCAAGCTCTGCTGCTAACACCCCCTTTCAAGTTTTTAACCTTGTGCCTTCCAGACGACCCCATAGTGTTGCTTTATCCGGGTGAACCCTTCACCTTAGGGGGGAAGAACACCCTGAATTGTTTTGTGAGTCATCTGTTTCCGCCAGTGGCCCATGTGTCCTTCCTGAAGAGCGATCAGCCCCTATCTGGGCAAGTGAGGTCCTCGCAGTTCACCTTCGACAACAGCTGGATGTTTCAAATCTTGAAATATGTGCAAATTGAGCCTGCTGTCGGGGACAAGTATTCGTGTGTGGTGGAGCTAGTCACCAAGGAGCAGTTCCGAGCCTACTGGGGTACAGTCCATCATTAAAACTGGGGTACACTGATCATTAACACTGCGGTACACTTATCATTAATACTGGGGTACAGACCATCATTAACACTGGGGTACAGATCATCATTAACACTGGGGTACACTGATCATTAACACTGCGGTACACTGATCATTAACACTGCGGTACACTTATCATTAATACTGGGGTACAGACCATCATTAACACTGGGGTACACTGATCATTAACACTGCAGTACACTGATCATTAACACTGGAGTATGCTGATCATTAACACTGGGGTACATTCCATCATTAACACTGGGGTACACTGATCATTAACACTGCGGTACACTTATCATTAATACTGGGGTACAGACCATCATTAACACTGGGGTACCCTGATCATTAACACTGGGGTACCCTGATCATTAACACTGGGGTGCAGTCCATCATCAACACTGGGGTACACTGATCATTAACACTGGAATACAATCCATCATTAACACTGGCGTACAGTCTGTCGTTAACACTGGGATATACTGATCGTTAACACTGGGATAAAGTAATCATTAACACTGGGGTACACTGACCATTAACACTGGGGCACACTGATCATTAACACTGGGATACACTGAACCTTAGCACTGGGATACACTGAACCTTAGCACTGGGATACACTGATCATTAGCACTGGGGTTCACTGAACATTAGCACCGGGGTACAATCCATCATTAACACTGGGATATACTGATCATTTACACTGGGGTACACTGATCATTAACATTTGGGTAAAGTCCATCATTCACAGTGGGATACAGTATGTCATTAACAGTGCGACACAGTAACTGACAGACAAGGCACAAACTGACAGACAGACATTTACAGACTGACAGACAGGCAGAGACGAATGGACAGACATAGACTGCGAGGCAGACAGGTGCAGACTGAGACAGATAGACACAGACTGATGGAAAGATACACAGGCAGACATTGACAGCCGGTAAAAACACACTGAAAGACAGATACACACAGGGCAGACAGGGGTTTCAGACCTATTCACAACAGCAGAGGTGAAGGTAGACACGGTCAGAGACAGACACACACACACACCACACACACAGTCACAAACACACACACACAATCACAGAAACACACAGTCATAAACACACACTATCACAAACACAGTCACAAAGATACACACTGTCATATATATGCACACAGTCGTAAACGCACACACAATCACAGACACACACACTCATAACATGCAGTCACAGGCACACACATAGTCACAAACTCACGCCATCACAAACACATACATAGTCAAAGACATACACAGTCACAGACACACACAGTCATAAACACACACAGTTACAAACACAAACACAGTCAAAGACACACACAGTCATAAACACACACAATCACAAACACACACAGTCACAAACACACACAGTCACAAACACACACAGTCAAAGACATACACAGTCACAAACACACACAGTCACAGACACACACAATCACAAACACACACACAGTCAAAGACATACACACAGGGGGCAGAATTTTACATCTTGCAGACGAGTCCCCGCCCGACGTGATTGGGTGTAAAATAGTGCGCGATGACATCAGGTGGGCATCCTGACGTCATCCTGCGCTCACACGATATTTTGCTCAGTGAGCGCACATGGGAGTCGGAGCCGTGCCCATCATCAATTAGAAGGCCGCTTCAGGCCATTAAAAAGGCAATTGACCAAGGTTTCACGTTGCCTGCGATTTCGCGCTCGTTGCACGGGTAGGTGGGCAGCCAACATTTTTGCAAAACCTCATCCAAGGACGGGATAAAAAGGGTTAGCAGCATTGCCAGTGTGAGGACTTTGGTAGGTAGTTTGCTGCCGGTTCCTTATTGGTACTTGGCAACTTCATCTCTGTCCAGGGCTTCATTGGTAGCATTTCCAGGCTGCATTTGAGGACTCCTTGATGTTTTCAAGGCTCTTGGAGGATTTTGACCGTATAGACCCTTCCAGGTGTGACCCTGGCAATAGGGATTGTGCTCCCCGCTGGAGGCACCTCCTCTGAAGAGGAAGAGAGGGGCAGAAGGGAGAGGAGGCCTGCTAGCCCAATGCAGCTTCTGTGGGGGAGCGACCTGTGGGAGGAAAGGTGCGGGCACAGCGGGCATAGAGCCAGCAGGTATCCCACAGCGGAAGGGGCCTCAGTGGATGCCACTATCCTGCTGCCAGGGTTTACAGGTGGCAGTGCAGCTACATCAATATGT
Source organism: Carcharodon carcharias (assembly GCF_017639515.1). NCBI lineage: Eukaryota > Metazoa > Chordata > Chondrichthyes > Lamniformes > Lamnidae > Carcharodon > Carcharodon carcharias. The sequence continues at coordinate 41,867 of NW_024470715.1, forward strand.
CCGGCTGACCCACTGGTGCCTTGATGGCCACGTGTGTGCAGTCGATGGTACCCTGGATGCAGGTGAACCTAGCAATCATTGCAAAGCCTCTGGCTCACTCAACCTGGCTGGCCTCGTTCGTACTGAAATGAATAACTGTCAGTGCCCACCTGATCAGAGCTTCTCTCACCAGCTTCACGCAACTGTGAACAGCTGATTGGGAGACTCCACACAGATTCCCCACTGACCCCTGGAAAGAGCCAGAGGCATAGAAGTTGAGGAGCACTGTGGCCTTCAGAGCCATTGGCTTGGGGTGTCCACCCACACAACCGGAGATGATCTCAGACCCAATCATCTGGCAAACGGAGGTCACGGTCTTCCTTGAGAGGCGGAGCCTCCTTCGGCATTGCACCTCCGACATATAGAGGTAGCTGCATCACCGCCTGTAAACCCTAGCAGCAGGATAGTGGCATCTTCTGCAGCCCCTTCTGCCTTGGACTACCTGCTGGTCCTGCACCCCCTGTGCCTGCACCTCTCATCCCACAGGTCGCTCCCCTGGAGGCTGAATATCGACACCTGGCCTCCTCCCCCTTCTGCCCCTCTCTTCCTCCTCAGAGGAGGTGCCTCCAGCGGAGACCACAATATCCATTACCAGGGTAACAAGAGGATGTCTGATACCTGGAAGGGTCCGCATGATCTGAATTCTCCAGGATCCTTAGAGACACCAAGGACTCCTCAATTGAAGTCTGGAAATGCTAACAATGAAGCCCCAAACAGAGGCTGCTATATACCAATAAGTCACCAGCAGCAAACTATCTACCAAACTCCCCACTTCTCATGCTGGCAATGCTGCTGACCCTTTTTATCCCGTCCATGGATGAGGTTTTTGAAAAAAAACAGTCACAAACAAACACACACACACACACACACACACACACACACACAGTCACGCACACACACACGGTCACAAACACACTCAGTCACAAACACAGTCACAAACAAACACCACACAGTCTCAATCACAGTCACACACGTACACACACAGTCACAAACATGATTAGTCACAAACACAGTCACAAACAAACACACATATAGTCTCAAACAAAGTCACGCACGCACACACAGTCACAAACACAATTAGTCACAAATACAGTCACAAATAAACACACACAGTCTCAAACACAGTCACGCACGCACACACACACGGTCACAAACATGCTTAGTCACACAGTCACAAAGACGCTCAGTCACAAACAAAGTCACGCACGCACACACACAGTCACAAACACGCTTAGTCACAAACACAGTCACAAACAAACACACACAGGCACAAACACGCTTAGTTACAAACACAGTCACAAACAAACACATACACACACAGTCACAAACACGCTCAGTCACAAACACAGTCACGCACAAACAAACACACACAGTCAAAAATATGCTCAGTCACAAAAACAGTCACGCATGCACACACACACACACAATCACAAGCACAGTCGCGCACAAATACACACACACACACACACACACACACACACGGCAGAATTTTATGACAGCGGGGATTTTACGTTCCCGCTGTTGTCAATGGCATTTATGACCGCCCGCCACATTTTACGGCCCTGTCCCCGTGGTGACGGGGCCGTAAAATTCTGCCCACACAGTCACAAACATGCTCAGTCACAAACACAGTCACGCACAAATACACATACACATACACACACACACAGAGTCAAAATCATGCTTAGTCACAAACACAGTCACGGACAAGCACACACACACAGACAAAAACATGCTCAGTCACAAACACAGTCACACACAAATACACATACACATACACACACACAGACAAAAACATGCTCAATCACAAACACAGTCACGCATACACACACAGTCACAAACATGCTCAGTCACAAACACAGTCACGCATTCACACAGTCACAAACAGTTACACACACAGTCACAAACACACAATCGCAGTCACAGACATACACACACACTCACAAATCTGCTCAGTCACAAACACAGTCAGGCACACACACACATACACAAACAATGCACACACACAAACATGTACACACAGACTCATACAAACGCACACATATTACATACACATACAGAATCAAACTAACTAAATTAAACTAACTAATACCCTTCGATTTACAGAGGCAACAGCGTCAGACAATCATAAAAACCCAGTACAGATTGCAATCTGCACAGTCGGCTTTGTGATTGGTGCCCTGGGGATGATGACTGGCCTCTGCCTGATTTTCTACAAGCAGGGAAATGAGGTAAATCGATCTAATTGTCTCTGGGGGCGGATATCTCTGACCTTCCAGCCAATAACCATTGCTGAGAAATGTGTTTCTCTCCAAACTCCTCTTTGTTAATGAACTATGCTCAGCACCGGCAACAATCAGCACAGGAGAAATTAAACTGTTCACGGTGGAATGAGTTTGAGGTAGTTTGTATTGATTGCTCAAATCTCACACCAGACTGCATGGGGTAGGGTAAAACTTGAACGAGGGCAGTAAAGAACTCTGTTCTCAGTTGAAAATTTGATGGGGACGGTGTAGAGGGAGCTTTACTCTGTACCTAACCCCGTGCTGTACCTGTCCTGGGAGTGTTTGATGGGGACGGTGTAGAGGAAGTTTTACTCTGTATCTAATGCCATGCTGTACCTGCCCTGGGAGTGTTTGATGGGGACAGTATAAAGGGAGCGTTACTCTGTATTTAATCCCGTGCTGTACCTGTCCTGGGAGTGTTCGATGAGAACGGTGTAGAGGGAGCTTTAAACTTTATCAAAACCCGTGCTGTACCTGTCCTGGGAGTGTTTGATGGGGACGGTGTAGAGGGAGCTTTACTCTGTATCTAACCCCGTGCTGTACCTGTCCTGGGAGTGTTTGATGGGGATGGTGTAGAGGGAGCTTTACTCTGTATCTAACCCCGTGCTGTACCTGTCCTGGGAGTGTTTGATGGGGACGGTGTAGAGGCAGCTTTATACCGTATCTAACCCCATGCTGTATCTGTCCTGGGAGTGTTTCATGGGGACGGTGTAGAGAGAGCTTTACACTGTATCTAACCGTGTGCTTCAATACCCCTGGACTAAGGAGGTTTCAGACATCCTGGTTCCCTGATCTCTTTGCCAGTAAGCCCTATCCGTTTGGGACAGATTCGGTTTGGCTACAGTGCTAACTCCAAGGTCGATTAGCCTACCGAGATGTACCACATGCATGAAGAACAGCTGCCAGGGTGTGCTATCTGAGGCCCATGGAAACTACAGCCCTTAAAGCAGCAGGGGAGAATGGCGGGTGGGCAGCATATTGAGTCTGATGGCTGGGTGCTCGGTTTGGAAGACACCCAGCACTACAAATATCTTTTGTCACAAACAAGGTGGGGTCCAGGGATCAGCAAACCATACCTGCAGAGGAGCCACAGGACTCGATGCTGAATGGAGAAGGGGCACAAGATGAAGGGACCCGTGTGGATCGGAGTGATCCAAACCAACCAGCAGAATGTTGAGCCAATCTGTGTCCTAATCTGATCTCACACACACACTCTTGTTCCTCAAAACTGTGTTCCCTTCAAATAAAAAATTACATAATTTCTGCAAACGTGATACTGATTTATTGTTAATTTTAGACTTTGTAAGTAGTGTGTGTATTTATGTATGTGTGTGTGTGTGTGTGTGTGTGTGTGTGTGGTTTAACATTCTGCCCTTCTCTCTCTCCCTGCCACTTTGAGGTTTGGAAGCACTTCCTCATTCCAGGGATGAGGAACTTGAGTAACATAGAATCGTTGGCTGGCACAGCACAGAAGGAGGTCATTCAGCTCATCGTGCCTGTGCTTTCTGTTTGAAAGAGCCATCCAATTGGTCCCCTATTCTCCATGGATAAAATTTTTCCCCTTCAAGTATTTATTCAATTTCCCCTGTTTGACCGTGAATCTGCTTCCACTGCCCTTTCAGGCATCGCCTTCCAGATCACAACAACTCGCTGCGTCAAAAAAATTCTCCTCATTTCCCCCTCTGGTTCTTCTACCAATTCTCTTCAATCTGTGTCCCCCTTTGGTTGCTGCCCCTCCTGCCACTGGAAACAGTTTCTCCTTATTTACTCAATTGAAACCTTTCATGATTTTGGATGCCTCGATTCAATCTCCCCTTTAACCTTCTCTGCACCAAGGAGAACAATCCCAGCTTCTCCAGTCCTTCCACATGAACTGAGGTCCCCTCATCCCCGGGAACCATTCTGGTAAATCTCCTGTGCCTTCCCTGGTACAGGAGATGGTACTGAGGGAGTTCCGTGGATGGATTGGAGAAGTTGGGAGTATTCTCCTTGAGAAGAGAAAGTTGAGAGGAGATTTGATAGAGGTGTTCAAAATCTCAAGAGGATCTGGGACAGAGTAGATAGGGAGAAACTGTTCCCGTTGGCGGAAGGATTGAAAACCAAAGGGACACAGATTTAAGGCGGTTGTTAAAAGAAGCAATGGTGACACAAGGAGAAACTTTTTCATGCAGTGAGTGGTTAGGATCTGGAATGTGCTGCCTGAGAATGTGGAGGAGGCAGGATCAATCAAAGCTTTCCGAAGGGGAAATGGTTCATTATCTGAAAAGGAAGAATGTGCAGGGTTACGGGGAGAAGACATGGGATGGCACCAGTTGAATTGCTCATGCGGAGAGCCAGTGCAGACACGATGAGCCAAATGGCTTGCTCCCCGTGACGTAGCAATTCGGTGATTCTGTTTAACTGCCCAGAGATGCTCACATCTGTGGACGGCAGCTGAAGACTATGGTTGATTCTGCTGCCTTCACATGCGTTTTGAGCGCAGAGTCGAAGACTGAGAACACAGGAGGCCATTCAGCCCCTCAGGTCTATTCCCCCATTCAACAAGATCACGGCTGATCTGTGACCTATATCCAGATACCCACCTTTGCCCCAAATCCCTTAATACCTTTGGCTAACAAAAATCTCTCAATCTCAGTTTAAAATTAACTGACCCGGCATTAATTGCCATTTGGTGAAGAGAGTTCCAAACTCCGACCACCCTTTGTGTGTAGAAGTCTTTCCTCATTTCACTCTCATTTTTGGACTCTGCCCTCTCATCCCAGGCTTCCCCAACCAGCGGGAAACAGTTTCCCTCTGTCAACACTCTCAGTTCCCCTTAATGTCCTGAAAACTTTGATTAAATCACTCCCTGAATCTTCTAAATTCTGGGGAATACAACCCTTGTTTGTATAAATGGATCACCCGGGAGAGATTCTATTGGACCCAGTATCGTAATGGAATTCAACGCCTTCGAGACAGCTGGGGCAGGGTATGCTACATGGATAAAACTGGAAGAAAGCATTTATAAACAATGAGTAAAATATACTGTGGGTGGCTATTGAACAATAAATTGGGAATATCTTGCACATATGAACGTATGAACTAGGAACAGGAGTAGGCCACTCAGCCCCTTGAGCCTGCTCCGCCATTCAATATCATGGCTGATCTGATTATAACCTCAACCCCACATTCCTGCCAACCCCCCGATAACCTTTCACCCCCTTGTTAATTCAGAATCTATCCACCTATGCCTTAAAAATATTCAAAGACTCTGCTTCCACTGTCATTTGAGGAAGAAAGTTCCAAAGGCACTCGAACCTCTGAGAGACAAGATTTCTCCTCATCTCCGTCCTAAATGGGTGAACCCTTACATTTAAACAGTGATCCCACGTTCTAGATTCTCCCACAAGAGGAAATGTCCTCTCTACATCCACCCTGTCAAGACCACTCAGGATCTTAAAGGTTTCAATCAAGTAGCCTCTTACTCTTCTAAACTCTAACGGATACAAGCCTAGCCTGACCAATCTTTCCTCATAAGACAATCCACCCATTCCAGGTATTACTCTGGTAAACCTTCTCTGACCTGCTTCTAACGCATTTACATCCTTCCTTAAATAAGGTGACCAATACTGTACACGATACTCCAAATGTGGTCTCACCAGTGCCCTGTACAACTGAAGCAAAACCTCCCTACTTTTGTGTTCAATTTAGCTCACAATAAATGCTATCATTCTATTAGCTTTCCTAATGACTTGCTGTGCCTGCACATGAGCCTTCTGTGATTCATGCAGTAGGACACCCAGATCCCTCTGCACCTCAGAGCTCTGGGCCCATTGAATGTATGGAAAATATCCGATTGTGCCAGCTGGCCTCATCCTATGCAATAAATCCAGAATCTATTCATCCCTCACCATGCGATGTGTGTTTTGCGAGTTGGCAAAGGCTGGTGAAGGTGTCACCGCCTGCCCCTCACCACCTGCGAGGAAGTAATGAGATGTCAGTTCTGAGCGCAACAGTTCAGAGACCCTCCCTAAACAACGTGCGGAGACACGTGCCTAACTAAAATTCCCCAAGCCTTCCACCACCCGCTGATCAGGTCCAATGTGCCTCTTGCTCGCACGCAGCTTGATTCCTCTAGCGACGAACACTGCTGTCCCCAACTGAGACAAGATCCCACCTGCAATCATTAAAAACTCACAGCGCTGGTCCCACCTTCCTCTATTGTCCGTAACCCTGGAAGCTCCTCATCCTCGAGAAACTGTTCAACTCCCTTTTGAAAGTATTGATTCAGCTTAGGGCGTTTTGTAAGGGACATATCTTTTTATTTCTGTCGGGCTGTTGTAAGGAACATATCCTTTTAGTTTCAGTTGGACTGTCGATTAGAATTACAACAGCTGCAGGTTGAAAGGCATGCCCACTGGGACAGGATGAGAGGTAAATACAATGTTGCAGTTCTGGGACAGAGTGTGTCATGAAAGACAGGATGGTGCCAGAAAGAAGTCCAGGACCAAGGGAGCAGACTGACAATAGCAACATACGGTGGTATAGTGGTATTGTCACTAGATTGGTATTCTAGAGATCCAGGAAAATGCTCTGGATACCCATGTTTGAATCTCACCATGGCAGAAAGTGAAATTTGAATTCAATAAAAATCTCCAATTAAAAGTCTGATGTTGACCATGTTATAAAAACCCATCTGGTTCACTAATGTCCTTTAGGAAAAGAAATCTGCTGTCCTTACATGTGTACATCCAAACCCACAGCACATGGTGGACTCTTAAAATGCTCCCTGAACAAGGGATGGGCAATAAATGCTGGCCTAGCCAGCAAAGCCTGCATGCCATGAACAAATAAAAAACAAATCTACCACCTTAAACATTCACTCCCTCCACCACTGATGCACAGTGGCAGCAGTGTGTACCATCTACAAGATGCTCTGCAGGAACTCACCAAGGCTCCTTTGACAGTGCTGCCCAAACCCATGACTTTTACCATCTAGAAGGACAAGGGCAGCAGAAACATAGGAACACCACCACCTGGAGGAACACCACCCCTCTGAGCCACTCACCATCCTGACTTGGAAATATATCGGCTGTTCCTTCTCTGTCGCTGGGCCAAAATCCTGGAACTCCCTCCCTAACAGAACTATGGGTGTACCTCCACCGCAAGGACCGCAGTGGTTCAAGAAGGTGGCTCACCACCACCTTCTCCAAGGGCAATAAATGCTGGGCCCAGCCAGCAATGCTTGTTGTGATGCCTTGCAGGCCCACTCAACCCGTCCACTTGGCAGTGACAGCAGGCTGAGGGCTGTTCCGGGCCATGGTGTTTACTGATTGAGGTGGAGTGATGCTTCTGCTGAAGGCCCAGGGCAGCCTCACTGTTGCCCAGTGGCTTGCTTAAGAACCCAATCTGAGATGCCAATTAGGGGGTTCTGTACAGTGTCAGCTGGGCCGAGAGGGCCTGGGGTTGGGGGGCTGACGGGTTGGAAGCAAGAAGGAGGGGACTGATTCCTGACTTTGGGGGCTGGGTTTGTGAGGCTCTGTCATATAAAACATCGGCGACTTTATGTATAACACTTAGACCTTGTTATTCTTTCACGCAATGTAAGCGTCGCTGGTGAGGCCAGCATTTATTGCCCATCCCTAATTGCCCTCAAACTGAATGTCTTGCAAGGGCCATTTCAGAGGGCAATCAGAGGTCAACCACATTGCTGTGGGCCTGGGGTCACGTGTAGGCCAGACCGGGTAAGGACAACAGACTTCCTTCCCTAAAGGACATTAGAGAACCAGGTGGGTTTTTCCAACAATCGATGATAGTTTCACGGTCACCGTCACTGAGACTGGCTTCTAATTACAGATTTATTGATCACAGGATGTGGGCATCGCTGGCTAAGCCAGTATTTAATGCCCATCCCTAATGGCCCTTTGGGAGGTTGGTGGTGAGCTGCCTTCTTGAACTACAGGAGTCCATGTACTGTAGGTACACCCACAGAGCCGTGAGGGAGGGAGTTCCAGGATTCTGACCCAGCGACAGTGAAGTAATGGCCGATATATTTCCAAGTCAGGATGGTGAGTGGCTCGGAGGGGAATTTCGAGGTGGTGGTGTTCCCATGTACCTGCTGCCCTTGTCCTTCTAGATGGTAGAGGTCTTGGGTTTGGAAGGTGCTGTCTATGGAGGTGAGTTCCTGTAGTGCATCTCGTAGATGGTACACAGAAATTCACCAAGGCTCCTTAGACAGCACCTTGCAAAATTCCACCAGCTGCCGTGATGGGATTTGAACCAGTGTGCCCAGGGCATTACCCTGGTCCTCTGGATTACTCATCTAGTGATATTACCACTACACCACTGGCTCCCATTGTGATCTCCTGAGTTGGTTACGATCACCTGACGGGTGTTGGAGAGGAATTTTCCAGCCAAATTTGTTTTCCCTTCTGGGTCCTGCCCTTGCTTTTGTTTGCCTCTCCTAGTAGTTACATAGCTCCAGTAGGGGGCGGGGTAAGTGTTTAGTCCCAAAGCTTTTGCCATCATGGTACAGGGCTGGCTTGATGGGCCAGCTAAACCCCTCCTGTTTCGTATGTAATGCAACCCAGGGCCAAGTGACAGAATTTGATGCACCGCGGTGAGACACAATACCAGCAGCTCTGGTTTCGCTCATTCACAGATGTAGCCGCAACCTGACAGGTGCAGCAAGCGATTCAGAAGCCAAATGGAACGTTGTCCTTTATAGCGAGGGGGATGGACTACAGAAGTCGGGAAGACTTGCTACAACTGTACAGGGCGTTGGTGAGACTGCTCCTGGGGCATTGTGTACAGTTCTGGTCTCCATACTTAAGGAGGGATAGACTCGCATTGAAAGCCATTCAGAGAAGGTTCGCTCGGCTGATTCCTGGGAATGAAGAGGTTTCTCTTATGAGGAAAGGTTGAGCAGGTTGAGTCTGTATCCATTGGAGTTTAGAAGAATGAGAGGTGACCTTATTGAAACATATCAGATTATGGTGGGGGGTGGGGGCTTGACAGGGTGGATGCTGAGAGGATGTTTCCCCCTCTTGGGGGGAATCTAGAATGGAAGGGACAGTTTCAGAACAAGTGGTCTCCCATTGAAGACGGAGATGAGAAGGAATTTCTTCTCCTAGCGGGTCATCAGTTTGTGGAATTCTCTCCCCCAGAGAGCAGTGGAGGCTGGCTGATTGAATATAATCAAGGCTGAGTTAGACAGAATTTTTGATCGACAGAGGAGTCGAGGGTTATTGGGGGGCGAAACATAAGAACATAAGAACTAGGAGTAGGCAATTCAGCCCCTCGAGCCTGCCCCGCCATTCAATATGATCATGGCTGATCTCATTTCGGCTTCAACTCCAATTTCCCACCCTCTCCCCATAACCTTTCAACCTGTTACTAATTAAAAATCTGTCTATTTCCTCCTTAAATTTATTCAGGGTCCCGGCATCCACTGCACTCCAAGGTAGTGAATTCCGCAAATTCACCACCCTTTGAGAAAAGTAATTCCTTCTCATCTCTGATTTAAATCTACCACCCCTTAGCCTAAAACTATGGCCTCTCATTCTAGAATGCCCCACAAGGGGAAACATCTGCTCACGTCTACTTTGTCTATCCCCTTTAGCATCTTATATACCTCAATTAGATCTCCTCTCATCCTTCTAAACTCTGGCGAGTAATGGTCTAAGCTGCTCAATCTCTCCTCATAAGACAAGCCCCGCATCTCTGGAATCAATCTAGTGAACCTCCTCTGAACCGTCTCCAGTGCAACTATGTCCTTCCTCAAGGGGACCAAAACTGTGCACAGTACTCCAGGTGTGGTCTCACCAATGCCTTGTACAGTTGCAACAACACTTCCCTATTTTTATATTCTATTCCTTTAGCAATAAATGCCAAAATTCCATTTGCTTTTCTTATTACCTGCTCCGCCTGCATACTAGCTTTCAGCGATTCATGCACAAGGACACCCAGATCCCTCTGCACTGAAGCATTCTGAAGTTTCTCTCCAATTAAGTAATAAGTCGCCTTTTTATTCTTCTGACTAAAATGGATAACCTCACACTTATCCACGTTAAACTCCATCTGCCAAATTTTGGCCCGTTCACCTAACCTGTCCATATCCATTTGTAAATTTCTTATTTCTTCATTGCAACTTACTTTCCCACCTATTTTGGTGTCATCTGCAAATTTAGCTATAGTACCTTCTATCCCTGAATTCAAGTCATTAATATAGATTGTAAATAGTTGGGGCCCAAGGACCGAACCCCATGGCACCCCACTAGTTACAGCTTGCCATCCAGAAAAGTACCCATTTATCTCGAATCTCTGCTTTCTGTTGGTTAGCCAATCCTCTATCCAATCTAATGTACTACCCCTAATTCCATGTGATCTTATCTTGTGTATTAATCTCTTATTTGCCACCTTATCAAAGGCCATCTGCAAGTCCAGATATACTAAATCTAGAGGATCCACTTGATTGTCACATCTTCAAAGAACTCTAGCAAATTAGTCAAACACGATTTACTCTTCATAAAACCATGCTGACTCTGATGGATTGCATTTTGACCTTCCAAATGCCCATTACTACTTCCTTAATAATGGATTCCAACAATTTCCCAATGACAGACATTAAACTAACTGGTCTATTGTTTCCCACTTTCTGCCTCCCCCACTTTTTGAAGAAGTGCGTTATATTAGCATTTTTCCAATCCACTGGAGTCTTTCCAGAACCTAGGGAATTTTGGAATATTATAGCCAATGCATCCACTATCTCCACTGCCACTTCCTTTAAGACACTGGGATGTAGGCCATCAGGTCCTGGGGACTTGTTACCCTTTAATCCCAATAGTTTGCTCAGTACTTTTTCTCTAGTGATGATGATTGTTCTAAGTTCCTCCTTCTCGATACCCTCTGCACTACCTGTTACTATTGGGGTGGTACTAGTGTCCTGCACCGTGAAAACTGAGGCAAAATGTTGATTGAGCGTCTCTGCCATTTCTGGTCCTCCAAGGGACCAACATTCACTTTAGCTACTCTCTTTCCTTTTATATACTTGTGGAAGCTTTTGCTATCAGTGTTTACATCTTGCGCTAGTTTTCTTTCATAATTTACCTTTGCTCTTTTTATTATTTTTTTAGTAACCCTTTGTTGATCATTAAAACTTTCCCAATCTTCCAGCCTGCCACTGATCTTTGCAATTTGCTTTGCCTTAGTTTTTGCCTTTATGTTATCTTTAACCTCCTTGCTTAGCCATGGATGTTTTTTCCCCTCTTAGCAGCTTTCTTCCTCTTTAGAATATATTTTACTTGGGAGGAATTGAATATCTCCTTAAATATCTGCCACTGTTCATCAACTGTCCTACCTTGTAGTCTTTCTGCCCAGTCCACTAGGGCCAAATCTGCCCTCGTGCCTATGTAGTTACCTTTGTTTAACTCCAGAACACTAGGAACAGGCAGGAAAGTGGAGCTGAGGTTACAGTCAGATCAGCCATGATCTTACTGAGTGACAGAGCAGGCTCGATGGGCTGAATGGCCTACTCCAGCTCTGAATTCCTGTGTCCTTATGGTTCGACTGATTCTTTTTATTAAACAACATAATTCATGGTGGGATGTGGATGTTGCTGCCAAGGCTGCTGATTATTGTCCATCCCCTACAGTTGCCCTATCCTGTGCACACACCCAACACCCCCCTCCCCCCATTGCAAAAAGTGCCAGCCTGGATGATGGGCCAAAGCGGGAGCGTCTTAACACCGAGGTGAGGCTGCCCTGTGCGCACGAGCGGAATTGAGGTCGCTTCGAAAAATGCCTCGGCGAACCCGACCAACTGCATTTAGGTCGTGGCCCCAATTCGAGGCACCGGAAGTTTCTACGAGCCTTTTCACCTTTTCTAACCAGCGGGCGGAGCAAAGCCACCAGCTGAGGTTTCCTGTCACCCCAATGGCATCATTCACACTGTAAACTGTTCTCATTTCTTTCAATCCAGTTTACGCATCACTTTTTCTTAAGCTTTGACTTACAGTCTCTCCAATTTCACCAGTAATTTGGAAGAAGGTCATTATATTTTTTTGAAGTTCCTGCTCCGCCTTTTTTTTCTGGCAATGTGTTGGGATCTACGGGGTTGTGGTGGGGAGGTGGGGCATTGAAGCGCGCAGGAAGCAGCAGGTGGTTTCACACCCTCCCTCCCACCTCGTGTCTCTCTTGTGGTCAAGCTGCACTTTTTGAAATGTAAACGGTTGCCTGTTCCTCTCCGACAGAGAGCGAGGGAGGGGCGTTGTCGACATATGGGTGGGGAATGAGAGAAAGGCAGGCAGCATCAGAGAGCCAGAAGGGAGTCAGAGGGACAGAGACGCGCGCACTCAGAGATAGAGCAAGATGGAGAGGCGCACTTACAGATAAGAAGAGAAAGAAGGTAGGAAGACGGGAAGAGAGACGGGGGCACAGAGTAAGAGGGAAGCGGAGACAGAAGGAGTGAGACAGAGGGAGGCAGGGAAAGGAGGGACGGACGCAGTTAGACGTCGATAGAAAGGAGACTGCGGGAGGTAAAACAGGGGTTTGGACAGGTACAGGTAGAGAGGAGGATACAAGGGTGTATATGAAGAGGGACAGATACAGCAGGGCATTTAGACAGTCAGGAGTGATATCAAGCCATACCTCCGCACACTGTACTCAGGAAAAGTTGACCGTCTGCAGGAATGCTCAAAGGCTCGAGGAGGGCCAAAGATGCCTCTGAATTGAATAGGCAGAAGGGACAGTCTCTGTCATCTGGATTGAAGGGCCCTGTGTGAAATGGTGATCGGGGCGCCAGTCCACGCCAGCCAAACATCAGCACCAGAAACCTGAGGTGGGGCTTCTCTGGACAGGACTGAAAACCGACCCCACATCACTTGTCAACCGACTGGGGAGAGACGGAGGCAGAGGCTGTTACGAGGGGAAGACCTGGAAATGGGTGGCACTCAGCATAACCAGAGTTGTAAAGGTAAGAGATGGAACCTGCTTTAACTCTTTGGGCGGAAAGGAGAAAAGTGGGCCCTACCAGGTGGTAGGGGTTGAGGGGTTTAGAAGGTGTTGTCGAAGGAGCCTTGGCGAGTTGCTGCAGTGCATCTTGTCGATGGTACACACACTGTGCTGTCCCTGTGCGTCGGTGGTGGAGGGAGTGAATGTTTGTGGATGGGGTGCCGATCAATCGAGGCTGCTTTGTCCTGGAAGGTGTCGAGCTTCTTGAGTGTTGTGGGAGCTGCACTCATCCAGGCAAGTGGGGAGTATTCCATCACACTCCTGACTTGTACCTTGTAGATGGTGGACAGGCTTTGGGGGGTCAGGGGGGGTGAGTTATTCACCGCAGGATTTCCAGCCTCTGACCTGCTCTTGTAGCCATAGTATTTATATGGCTGGTCCAGTTCCGTTTCTGGTGAAAGGTAACCCTCCCCCTTAGGATGTTAGGATGGGGGATTGAGTGATGATAATGACATGAAAGATGGTCATTGCCTGGCACTTGTGTGGCATGAATGTAACTGGCACCATGAGAGTGGGACTCATAGGGGTGAATTCAGGGCAATATTTCACACCAATCCATGACAAGACAAATGGGTGTGGGGCCAAGCTAAGGAGATGTGAACAGGGGGCTGCAAGAGCAGGACATCTCTTCGGGAGGGGAATTGGTGGAGCGGAGATAAATATCCCTGTAAGGGGAGAGGAAGAATGGCTGGGTCTTTGGGGTAGGTGTTAAGAAGTGACCACCTCTCCTGTGCCTGTTTAACTCTGTGAACTGTGTTGACCTGGCAGGATTACAGGATCTGTGCTGCAGTTCCCTGATGTGGACCATCTTTGGGACCACAGGATTTTTCCTGTTCCTCTCTGTGACTTGTAACATTCTCTGCTGTGCTCGGAGCTACAGAAAAGGTAACATGTCTTGCCAGACAGCTTCTGCTATAGGTGGCTTTGGGGGAGTTGAGGAGGGCTAGGTGTGGTTAGGTTGGTTTGGTCACAGGACGAGCAGGAGTGGCTCAGTCACTGGGGCTGAAATGCTTCCCACTCGCATCTAGATTGCGCAGTCACTCAATGTCCTGCTGGGCAAACAGCATGTGGCCTCCCAGTATCAGCTACAGCTCAGTGTGTCAAAGGGTAGTGGGGTCAAGCCCCACCCAACACACAAAATCCAGGCTGACTCTTCTATTGCAGTACTGTCGGATGGTCAGTGCTGAGGGAGAGCCGCACTGTCGGATGGTCAGTGCTGAGGGAGCGCCGCACTGTCGGAGGGTCAGTGCTGAGGGAGAGCCGCACTGTCGGATGGTCAGTGCTGAGGGAGCGCCGCACTGTCGGAGGGTCAGTGCTGAGGGAGCGCTGCACTGTCGGAGGGTCAGTGCTGAGGGAGCGCCACACTGTCGGAGGGTCAGTGCTGAGGGAGCGCCGCACTGTCGGAGGGTCAGTACTGAGGGAGAGCCGCACTGTCGGGTGGTCAGTGCTGAGGGAGCGCCGCACTGTCGGATGGTCAGGACTGAGGGAGTGCTGCACTGTCGGAGGGTCAGTGCTGAGGGAGCGCCGCACTGTCGGAGGGTCAGTACTGAGGGAGAGCTGCACTGTCGGGTGGTCAGTGCTGAGGTAGAGCCGCACTGTCGGATGGTCAGGACTGAGGGAGTGCTGCACTGTCGGAGGGTCAGTGCTGAGGGAGCGCCGCACTGCCGGATGGTCAGGACTGAGGGAGTGCTGCACTGTCGGATGGTCAGTGCTGAGGGAGTGCCGCACTGTCGGATGGTCAGGACTGAGGGAGTGCCGCACTGTCGGAGGGTCAGTGCTGAGGGAGCAATGCACTGTCGGATGGTCAGGACTGAGGGAGTGCTGCACTGTCGGATGGTCAGTGCTGAGGGAGAGCTGCACTGTCGGAGGGTCAGTGCTGAGGGAGAGCCGCACTGTCGGATGGTCAGGACTGAGGAAGCACCGCACTGTCGGAGGGTCAGTGCTGAGGGAGCGCCACGCTGTCGGAGGGTCAGTGCTGAGGGAGAGCCGCACTGTCGGAGGGTCAGTGCTGAGGGAGTGCTGCACTGTTGGAGGGTCAGTGCTGAGGGAGTGCCGCATTGTCGGAGGGTCAGTGCTGAGGGAGCGCCGCACTGTCAGAGATGTGTACCAGAGTAAAGAGTTAGTTTATCTTGCAGCTGCTTGCCTGACACAGTTAACCCTTACATAATGCAGGCATGTATCTGGAATCTCTCGCCTGTAACAGACTTTATGCCCAGGGCTTACTTCTGCGCTGCTCAACCGCTGCAAGTGTGGGTGGGCTCAGGAAATGCTGCAACCAATCCTGGGTGTGTCTGAAAACTGGCCAGGTGGGAGGAGGGAAACCTGGGCTGCCGTTGCCTTGGAATTTGGCCTCTCTCCATGGCCGGAGTCAAACGCGGCGAGGGGGAGAGTCTGTGCCCTCTTGAGGTGAGGTGTCTCCAGAGCTGAGCTTACGTCGGACCTGCAGTCAGCACCGTTTTGTACTGAGAACCCACAAAGCCCACGGTGACCCCAGGCACGTCCAGCAAGGGCGGACAGGGGACATGGAGCGATGGTTATTAAACACAACCTACAGCAGTCAAACAGGCAGAGTATGGGGAAGGTGGTGCGTGGAAAGGGGTGGTGCTTGGCAGGGGTGGGTGGTGAAGCTGTAACCTAACGCACCCACCGTGCCACACCCACAGTCGACGATCAATCAACAACATGTTTCTTTCTCCCAGGTCACTCCACAAAGTTCCTACCTCGCTTCCGGAGAAGGTAAGTTGAAAAATAATCAGTGCGCTCGCCGATCAATTTGCAGCATACGGATGCTGGTCACGGCTTAACACCCTGACCATTTGTTGCAGCACCACCCTCCCCCCCAGCCCCACGGGGCTGATTGTGTTACAGCTGATTCATGACTGTAAGTGTTGTAGCTCCACATGTCTTCCGTTCACCCACAACCCTTTATATATAAGTATATATAACGTATTTAATTTTCATCCACCAATAACCACGACAGTCAAAAATCTCAGATTTAAGATTAGCAGTCGATGAAGCCTCAAGTGCCATTTGGGGGAAGAGAGTTCCAAACTCCGACCACCCTTTGTGTGTAGGAGTCTTTCCTCATTTCACTCCTGAAGGGTCTGCCTCTCATTTTCAGTCTCGGCCCCTCGCCCCAGACTTCCCCCAGCCAGGGTGAAACGGTCCCCCTCTATTGGGCCTATCAGTTCCCCTGAATATCTCCAAAACTTTGATCAGGTCGCCCCCTGAGCTGTCTCCATTCCAGGGAACACAACCCTCGATTGCGTTTAATCTCTCCTCATGATTTAACCCTTGGAGTCCAGGTAAATCCACACCGAACTCCCTCTGAGGTCTTCCTTAGGCGAGTGACAGGTGCATGAGATTTTCTCATCCAAAGTGTGCCCAATGCCTCTCTAAACAAATTGTCACTGAGGTATAGTATCTGTCTAGCTTTTGCAAGACTGACTGTGGTTTCTAGCTGACTCACTGTGTCAACCAGATGTTCTTATTCATTGTGCCTCAGTTTTAGTTTCAAGTCGAAAGAAGTGGAAGACAGTCCTGTTTATGGAAACATCAACTACATTTACACAGGTAAGAAGCTCAGCCTCCTATTCACACCCGTATTCTCACACCTCTATATTTAGATGCAGGGCTATTGGCCCCAGGGACCACTGACATCCCACCTATACTGACAGCATCATTCATTCAATTCGAGAAATGTGCACTGATCTAACTTTTCCTGGTCACAGCAGATTTATGTGTATAATGATACAGGCACAAAATACATAGATACACACACTCTGTCTCTCTCTCACTCACACTCTCTCTGATGCATACACACACACTCTCTCTCTCACACACACACACACACTCTCTCACATACACACAGACTCATATACACACACTCTCTCACACACATACTCTCATACACACACACACTCTCACACACACTCTCACACACACACTCTCTCTCTCACACACACACACACACACACACACACACACACACTCTCTCACATACACACAGACTCATATACACACACTCTCTCACACACATACTCTCATACACACACACACTCTCACACACACTCTCACACACACACTCTCTCTCTCACACACACACACACACACACACACACACTCTCTCTCACATACACACAGACTCATATACACACACTCTCTCACACACATACTCTCATACACACACACACTCTCTCACACACACTCTCTCACACACACTCTCTCACACACGTACACACACACACACACTCTCTCACATACACACAGACTCATATACACACACTCTCACACACATACTCTCATACACACACACACACTCTCTCACACACACTCTCTCACACACACTCTCACACACACATTCTCTCACACACACACTGTCTCTCACATACGGTCTCTCACACACACTCTCACATTCGCACTCTCTCTAACACACACACTCTCTCTCACATACACACTCTCTCATACACATACATGTACACTCTCACAAGTATTTGCACATGTGCGCATACACACACACATAGACACAGTCACATGCACACTTGCACACACAGCTACACATCTCAGCACACAAGTGCACATACATGCACACACACTCACTTGCACACACAGCCACACATCTCAGCACACAAGTGCACATACATGCACACACACTCACTTGCACACACAGCCACACATCTCAGCACACACACATGCACATACACGCACATACATTTGCACACACACAGCCACTCACACACGCACTCTCAAACACATTCGCCCACACACAACACACGCACATGTGCATGCACATACAGTCACTCTGACACATACACACAGTCACTCTCTCACACACACACACAATCTCACAACCATTTGCACATGCATGCACACACACACACACATACACTCGCACACACAAAGACACAGGCATGTGCACACTTGCACATACAGCCACATATCTCAGCACAGAAACACATGCACACACTCACTCACTTACACACACACACAGCCACACACAGGCTCTCAAACACATTCACTCACACACACTCAAACACACATTTACACACGCACACACATACACACACACACACAGTCACACACACAAACACTGTCACACACACCCAGTCACTCACACACCCACTCACACACATTCTCACAAACACTTACCCCCAGTCACTCACACACACATCGCCAGTCACTCTCTCACACACACATCCCCACTCTCACACACCCCCAGTCACTCGCTCACACACACACACATCCCCACAGACTCACACACACACTCTCACAAACATTTGCACATGTGCGCATACACACACATACACAGATGCACATGTGCACACATAGAGGCGCACACATATAGTCACATGCACACTCGCACACACATGCACATCTCAGCACACAAACACACACGTGCACATACACGGACACACACACTCACTTGCACACACAACACACACACACAGCCACACACTCTCAAACACATATTCACTCACACACTCACCACAAACACACACGCACACGTGCGCACATACACCCAGTCACACACACACACACCCAGTCACTCGCACATATGCGCATGCACACACACTTGCATACGTGCACACATATGCACATCTCACCTCCCAGCACACATGTGCACATGCGTATACACACACACTCACTTGCACACACAGCCACACGCTCATACACACGCATACTTTCAAACACATTCACTCAAACACACGCAAACACACTCACCACACAAACACATGCACGCACATACACACACGTACATACACAAACACACACTTGCACACACAGCCACATATACAAACAGCCACACACACACACAAACGCGCACACAGACAAAACTCTCTCCCAGCTTTCACATCGATTATTACACACCAATCCATTACTCTCCATGCATTACCGCACATCCATCATTCTGCATTCTCCTTCATTTTTAAGTTATCCTAATCCAGGTAACATCACGAGGTGATGTTCACAGTGAACACAACCCTTGACGTACTCATCAAAATTGACTCATTGTCTCTACAGGGATGGAGAGACAGAGCAACGGGCAGTCAGTGGAAGCTGGAACAGGACTAAAGGTTGGTATTGAAGCTGAATTGGATGCCGAAGGTTTATTCTGGTTTTAGCGAGCATTTCCCCGCAAAAACTGGAATGATCAGTCTGTCGTCTCGCTGCTCTTGGCGGGATCTTGCTGTGTGGCAGAGGGCCGCCTATTCACCTACAGAAGCCAGGTCATTGTGCTTCAGCCTGTTGTGTTGCATTAACTCTTTTGAGTACAAACCCGTTTCCATCTGTTCCTATTCAGATGAAGTGACATTGTTTCATAGTTTGCCAATGTGAGATTTGAACTCTTGATCTTGGGGTTACAAACCCAGTAACAATATCTCCTGAGAGAGAGACAGAGGGAGAGAGAGACGCGATGGGGTTCTCCGCAAACACCCGGCCCAAGACCTTTCTCTACCTGAAAGGATGCGTGCAAAATTCTGCGGGCTACGTTTCATGATAGAAAAATGTAAAGTTCTGCTGCACCTGACTGGAACAGGAAACTGGGGTTTTATTTCTTTTTTATTTGCAAATTCAGGAGTGGCCGCCAAGGCTGGCAAATTCTCCACCTAACTCACTGTTGGAAAATGATCTCCCCCAGACCAGCTTAAAACGTGGGGCAGAGGGATTCACTCCCGCTTTCTCATTTCTTTCGTCCTCACGGGATTGAGGGGTTTGGTGTCTGTGAGTTTGCCTGGAGTCTGTGTTTCACTGCCCTCCTGGTGGCTCACAAGGTCTCTCACCAAGCCGAGCTTCCTGTCCCTGACCTACATTACATTCTGCACTTGCACTGTGTGAATGCAGCGGCAGCCAGCGAGGGAGACAGGCCTGTGGTCACGTTCACTGTGCCTAACAATGCACAGAGTACACAATCCAGGTTCTGTCGAAGGGTCATGAGGACTCGAACGTCAACTCTTTTCTTCTCCGCCGATGCTGCCAGACCTGCTGAGATTTTCCAGGTAATTCTGTTTTTGTTCCAGGTTTCACGTGTCAGTTTGGCTGAGACACCCGTTCCCAGTTCTAGGATCTTCCAGCGCCCACTGTTGGCCTGTATGTGTCGTCCACTGCTTGTAAGAGTTCAGATGGGTACAGGTCCAAGCCTGACTTTATGGGGGAAATGTTGCCAGTGTAGAGGGAGATTTACTCTGTATCTAACCCCGTGCTGTACCTGTCCTGGGAGTGTTTGATGGGGGACAGTGTAGAGGGACCTTTACTCTGTATCTAACCCCGTGCTGTACCTGTCCTGGGAGTGTTTGATGGGGAGAGTTTAGATGCAGCTTTACTCTGTGTCTAACCCCGTGCTGTACCTGTCCTGGGAGTGTTTGATGGGGACGGTGTAGAGGGAGCTTTACTCTGTATCTAACCCCATGCTGTACCTGTCCTGGGAGTGTTTGATGGGGAGAGTGTATAGGCAGCTTTACTCTGTGTCTAACCCCGTGCTGTACCTGTCCTGAGAGTGTTTGATGGGGACAGTGTAGAGGGAGCTTTACTCTGTATCTAACCCCGTGCTGTACCTGTCCTGGGAGTGTTTGATGGGGACGGTGTAGAGGAAGTTTTACTCTGTATCTAACCCCGTGCTGTACCTGTCCTGGGAGTGTTTGATGGGGACAGTGTAGAGGGAGCTTTACTCTGTATCTAACCCGTGCTGTACCTGTCCTGGGAGTGTTTGATGGGGACAGTGTAGAGGGAGGTTTAGTCTGTATCTAACGCCGTGCTGTACCTGTCCTGGGAGTGTTTGATGGGAACAGTGTAGAGGGAGCTTTACTCTATCTAAACCGGTGCTGTACCTGTCCTGGGAGTGTTTGATGGGGAGAGTGTGTAGGGAGCTTTACTCTGTATCTAACCCCGTGCTGTACCTGTCCTGGGAGTGTTTGATGGGGACGGTGTAGAGGGAGCTTTACTCTGTATCTAACCCCATGCTGTACCTGTCCTGGGAGTGTTTGATGGGGACGGTGTAGAGGGAGCTTTTACTCTGTATCTAACCCCGTGCTGTACCTGCGCTGGAGTGTTGGATGGGGACAGGTGTAGAGGGAGCTTTACTCTGTATCTAACCCCGTGCTGTACCTGTCCTGGGAGTGTTTGATGGGGACGGTGTAGAGGGAGCTTTACTCTGTATCTAACCCCGTGCTGTACCTGTCCTGGGAGTGTTTGATGGGGACAGTGTAGAGGGAGCTTTACTCTGTATCTAACCCCGTGCTGTACCTGTCCTGGGAGTGTTTGATGGGGACGGTGTAGAGGGAGATTTACTCTGTATCTAACCCCGTGCTGTACCTGTCCTGGGAGTGTTTGATGGGGACGGTGTAGAGGGAGCTTTACTCTGTATCTAACCGCGTGCTGTACCTGTCCTGGGAGTGTTTGATGGGGACAGTGTAGAGGGAGCTTTACTCTGTATCTAACCCCGTGCGGTACCTGTCCTGGGAGTGTTTGATGGGGACAGTGTAGAGGGAGCTTTACTCTGTATCTAACCCGTGCTGTACCTGTCCTGGGAGTGTTTGATGGGGACAGTGTAGAGGGAGCTTTACTCTGTATCTAACCCCGTGCTGTACCTGTCCTGGGAGTGTTTGATGGGGACAGTGTAGAGGGACATTTACTCTGTATCTAAACCCGTGCTGTACCTGTCCTGGGAGTGTTTGATGGGGACAGTGTAGAGGGACATTTACTCTGTATCTAAACCCGTGCTGTACCTGTCCTGGGAGTGTTTGATGGGGACAGTGTAGAGGGAGCTTTACTCTGTATCTAACCCCGTGCTGTACCTGTCCTGGGAGTGTTTGATGGGGACAGTGTAGAGGGAGCTTTACTCTGTATCTAAGCCCGTGCTGTACCTGTCCTGGGAGTGTTTGCTGGGGACAGTGTAGAGGGAGCTTTACTCTGTATCTAACCCCGTGCTGTACCTGTCCTGGGAGTGTTTGATGGGGACGGTGTAGAGGGAGCTTTACTCTGTATCTAACCCCGTGCTGTACCTGTCCTGGGTGTGTTTGATGGGGACGGTGTAGAGGGACCTTTACTCTGTATCTAACCCCGTGCTCTACCTGTCCTGGGAGTGTTTGATGGGGAGGGTGTAGACGGAGCTTTACTCTGTATCTAACTCCGTGCTGTACCTGGCCTGGGAGCGTTTGCTGGGGACGGTGTAGAGGGAGCTTTACTCTGTATCTAACCCCATGTTGTACCTGCGCTGGAAGTGTTGGATGGGGATGGTGTGGAGGGAGCTTTACTCTGTATCTAACCCCGTGCTGTACCTTTCCTGGGAGTGTTTGATGGGGACGGTGTAGAGGGAGCTTTAATCTTTATCGAACCCTGTGCTGTACCTGTCCTGGGAGTGTTTGATGGGGAGGGTGTAGAGGGAGCGTTAATCTGTATCTAACACCGTGCTGTACCTGTCCTGGGAGTGTTTGATGGGGAGAGTGTGTAGGGAGCTTTACTCTGTATCTAACCCCGTGCTGTACCTGTCCTGGGAGTGTTTGATGGGGACGGTGTAGAGGGAGCTTCACTCTGTATCTAACCCCATGTTGTACCTGCGCTGGAAGTGTTTGGTGGGGATGGTCTAGAGGGAGCTTTACACCATATTTAACCCTGTGCTATAGCTGTCCTGGGAGTGTTCGATGGGGACGGTGTAGAGGGACCATTACTCTGTATCTAACCCCGTGCTGTACCTGTCCTGGGAGTGTTTGATGGGGACGGTGTAGAGGGAGCTTTACTCTGTATCTAACCCCGTGCTGTACCTGTCCTGGGAGTGTTTGCTGGGGACAGTGTATAGGGAGCTTTACTCGGTATCTAACCCTGTGCTGTACCTCTCCTGGGAGTCCCCTCCCCCATCCCCACCCCCTTTCTGTTTCCCCCTTCTTTTTTTTTTCCCAATAAATTATAAAGATTTTCCTTTTCCCACCTATTTCCATTATATAAAAAAAAACCCACTAGAGCTATACCTTGAGTGCCCTACCATCCATTCTTAATTAGCACATTCGTTTAGATAATATCACCAACTTTAACTTTAACACCTATGTGTTCTATTGTACTATTGTTGTTGACATCATTTGATGATCTGCTTCTATCACTGCTTGTTTGTCGCTACAACCACACCAACCCCCTCCACCTCTCTGTCTCTCTATCTCTCCGCCCCCCACACACACACCTTAAACCAGCTTATATTTCAGCTCTTTCCTGGACTCGAACTCAAGTTCTGTCGAAGGGTCATGAGGACTCGAAACGTCAACTCTTTTCTTCTCCGCCGATGCTGCCAGACCTGCTGAGTTTTTCCAGGTAATTCTGTTTTTGTTTTGGATTTCCAGCATCCGCAGTTTTTTTGTTTTTTTCTCTCCTGGGAGTGTTTGATGGGGAGAGTGTAGAGGCAGCTTTACTCTGTATCTAACCCCATGTTGTACCTGCGATGGAAGTGTTTGATTGGGATGGTGTAGAGGGAGCTTTACCCCATATTTAACCCTGTGCTGTACCTGTCCTTGGAGTGTTTGATGGGGACGGTGTAGAGGGAGCTTCACTCTGTATCTAACCCCGTGCTGTACCTGTCCTGGGAGTGTTTGATGGGGACAGTGTAGAGGGAGATTTACTCTGTATCTAACCCCGTGCTGTACCTGTCCTGGGAGTGTTTGATGGGGACGGTGTAGAGGGAGATTTACTCTGTATCTAACCCCGTGCTGTACCAGTCCTGGGAGTGTTTGATGGGGACAGTGTAGAGGGAGATTTACTCTGTTTCTAGCCCCGTGCTGTACCTGTCCTGGGATTGTTTGATGGGGAGAGTGTACTGGGAGCTTTAGTCTGTATCTAACCCCGTGCTGTACCTGACCTGGGAGTGTTTGATGGGGAGATTGTAGAGGCAGCTTTACTCTGTGTCTAACCCCGTGCTGTACCAGTCCTGGGAGTGTTTGATGCGGACGGTGTAGAGGGACCTTTACTCTGTATCTAATCCCGTGCTGTACCTGTCCTGGGAGTGTTTGATGGGGATGGTGTAGAGCGAGCTTTACTCCATATTTAACACTGTGCTCTACCTGTCCTGGGAGTGTTTGATGGGGAGATTGTAGAGGCAGCTTTACTCTGTGTCTAACCCCGTGCTGTACCTGTCCTGGGAGTGTTTGATGGGGACAGTGTAGAGGGAGATTTACTCTGTATCTAACCCCGTGCTGTACCAGTCCTGGGAGTGTTTGATGGGGACAGTGTAGAGGGAGATTTACTCTGTTTCTAGCCCCGTGCTGTACCTGTCCTGGGATTGTTTGATGGGGAGAGTGTACTGGGAGCTTTAGTCTGTATCTAACCCCGTGCTGTACCTGACCTGGGAGTGTTTGATGGGGAGATTGTAGAGGCAGCTTTACTCTGTGTCTAACCCCGTGCTGTACCAGTCCTGGGAGTGTTTGATGGGGACGGTGTAGAGGGAGCTTTACTCTGTGTCTAACCCCGTGCTGTACCTGTCCTGGGAGTGTTTGATGGGGACGGCGTAGAGGGAGCTTGACTCCGTATCTAACCCTGTGCTGTACCTGTCCTGGGAGTGTTTGATGGGGACGGTGTAGAGGGAGCTTTACTCTGTATCTAACCCCGTGCTGTACCTGTCCTGGGAGTGTTTGATGGGGACGGTGTAGAGGGAGCTTTACTCTGTATCTAACCCCGTGCTATACCTGTCCTGGGAGTGTTTGATGGGGAGAGTGTAGAGGGAGCTTTACTCTGTATCTAACCCCGTGCTGTACCTGTCCTGGGAGTGTTTGATGGGGCGAGTGTAGAGGCAGATTTACTCTGTGTCTAACCCAATGCTGTACCTGTCCTGGGAGTGTTTGATGGGGACGGTGTAGAGGGAGCTTTACTCTATATCTAACCCCATGTTGTACCTGTCCTGGGAGTGTTTGATGGGGAGAGCGTAGAGTGAGCTTTACTCTGTATCTAACCCCATGCTGTACCTGTCCTGGGAGTGTTTGATGGGGACGGTGTAGAGGGGGCTTTACTCTGTATCTAACCCCATGCTGTACCTGTCCTGGGAGTGTTTGATGGGGACGGTGTAGAGGGAGCTTTACTCTATATCTAACCCCGTGCTGTACCTGTCCTGGGAGTGTTTGATGGGGCGAGTGTAGAGGCAGATTTACTCTGTGTCTAACCCAATGCTGTACCTGTCCTGGGAGTGTTTGATGGGGACGGTGTAGAGGGAGCTTTACTCTATATCTAACCCCATGTTGTACCTGTCCTGGGAGTGTTTGATAGGGAGAGCGTAGAGTGAGCTTTACTCTGTATCTAACCCCGTGCTGTACCTGTCCTGGGAGTGTTTGATGGGGAGAGTGTATAGGCAGCTTTACTCTGTGTCTAACCCCGTGCTGTACCTGTCCTGGGAGTCTTTGATTGGGACAGTGTAGAGGGGGCTTTACTCTGTATCTAACACCGTGCTGTACCTGTCCTGGGAGTGTTTGATGGGGAGAGTGTGTAGGGAGCTTTACTCTGTATCTAACCCCGTGCTGTACCTGTCTTGGGAGTGTTTGATGGGGACAGTGTAGAGGGAGCTTTACTCTGTATCTAACCCCGTGCTGTACCTGTCCTGGGAATGTTTGGTGGGGACGGTGTAGAGGGAGATTTACTCTGTATCTAACCCCGTGCGGTACCTGTCCTGGGAGTGTTTGATGGGGACGGTGTAGAGGGAGCTTTACTCTGTATCTAACCGCGTGCTGTACCTGTCCTGGGAGTGTTTGATGGGGACAGTGTAGAGGGACATTTACTCTGTATCTAAACCCGTGCTGTACCTGTCCTGGGAGTGTTTGATGGGGACAGTGTAGAGGGACATTTACTCTGTATCTAAACCCGTGCTGTACCTGTCCTGGGAGTGTTTGATGGGGACAGTGTAGAGGGACATTTACTCTGTATCTAAACCCGTGCTGTACCTGTCCTGGGAGTGTTTGATGGGGACAGTGTAGAGGGAGCTTTACTCGGTATCTAACCGCGTGCTGTACCTGTCCTGGGAGTGTTTGATAGGGACAGTGTAGAGGGAGATTTACTCTGTATCTAACCCCGTGCGGTACCTGTCCTGGGTGTGTTTGATGGGGACAGAGTAGAGGGAGCTTTACTCTGTATCTAAGCCCGTGCTGTACCTGTCCTGGGAGTGTTTGATGGGGATGGTGTAGAGGGAGCTTTACTCTGTATCTAACTCCGTGCTGTACCTGTCCTGGGTGTGTTTGATGGGGACAGTGTAGAGGGAGCTTTACTCTGTATCTAAGCCCGTGCTGTACCTGTCCTGGGAGTGTTTGATGGGGATGGTGTAGAGGGAGCTTTACTCTGTATCTAACTCCGTGCTGTACCTGTCCTGGGAGTGTTTGATGGGGACGGTGTAGACGGAGCTTTACTCTGTATCTAACTCCGTGCTGTACCTGGCCTGGGAGCGTTTCCTGGGGACGGTGTAGAGGGAGCTTTACTCTGTATCTAACCCCATGTTGTACCTGCGCTGGAAGTGTTGGATGGGGATGGTGTGGAGGGAGCTTTACTCTGTATCTAACCCCGTGCTGTACCTTTCCTGGGAGTGTTTGATGGGGACGGTGTAGAGGGAGCTTTAATCTTTATCGAACCCTGTGCTGTACCTGTCCTGGGAGTGTTTGATGGGGAGGGTGTAGAGGGAGCTTTAATCTTTATCGAACCCTGTGCTGTACCTGTCCTGGGAGTGTTTGATGGGGAGGGTGTAGACGGAGCTTTACTCTGTATCTAACTCCGTGCTGTACCTGGCCTGGGAGCGTTTGCTGGGGACGGTGTAGAGGGAGCTTTACTCTGTATCTAACCCCATGTTGTACCTGCGCTGGAAGTGTTGGATGGGGATGGTGTGGAGGGAGCTTTACTCTGTATCTAACCCCGTGCTGTACCTTTCCTGGGAGTGTTTGATGGGGACGGTGTAGAGGGAGCTTTAATCTTTATCGAACCCTGTGCTGTACCTGTCCTGGGAGTGTTTGATGGGGAGGGTGTAGAGGGAGCGTTAATCTGTATCTAACACCGTGCTGTACCTGTCCTGGGAGTGTTTGATGGGGAGTGTGTTTAGGGAGCTTTACTCTGTATCTAACCCCGTGCTGTACCTGTCCTGGGAGTGTTTGATGGGGACGGTGTAGAGGGAGCTTCACTCTGTATCTAACCCCATGTTGTACCTGCGCTGGAAGTGTTTGGTGGGGATGGTCTAGAGGGAGCTTTACACCATATTTAACCCTGTGCTATAGCTGTCCTGGGAGTGTTCGATGGGGACGGTGTAGAGGGACCATTACTCTGTATCTAACCCCGTGCTGTACCTGTCCTGGGAGTGTTTGATGGGGACGGTGTAGAGGGAGCTTTACTCTGTATCTAACCCCGTGCTGTACCTGTCCTGGGAGTGTTTGCTGGGGACAGTGTATAGGGAGCTTTACTCGGTATCTAACCCTGTGCTGTACCTCTCCTGGGAGTCCCCTCCCCCATCCCCACCCCCTTTCTGTTTCCCCCTTCTTTTTTTTTTCCCAATAAATTATAAAGATTTTCCTTTTCCCACCTATTTCCATTATATAAAAAAAAACCCACTAGAGCTATACCTTGAGTGCCCTACCATCCATTCTTAATTAGCACATTCGTTTAGATAATATCACCAACTTTAACTTTAACACCTATGTGTTCTATTGTACTATTGTTGTTGACATCATTTGATGATCTGCTTCTATCACTGCTTGTTTGTCGCTACAACCACACCAACCCCCTCCACCTCTCTGTCTCTCTATCTCTCCGCCCCCCACACACACACCTTAAACCAGCTTATATTTCAGCTCTTTCCTGGACTCGAACTCAAGTTCTGTCGAAGGGTCATGAGGACTCGAAACGTCAACTCTTTTCTTCTCCGCCGATGCTGCCAGACCTGCTGAGTTTTTCCAGGTAATTCTGTTTTTGTTTTGGATTTCCAGCATCCGCAGTTTTTTTGTTTTTTTCTCTCCTGGGAGTGTTTGATGGGGAGAGTGTAGAGGCAGCTTTACTCTGTATCTAACCCCATGTTGTACCTGCGATGGAAGTGTTTGATTGGGATGGTGTAGAGGGAGCTTTACCCCATATTTAACCCTGTGCTGTACCTGTCCTTGGAGTGTTTGATGGGGACGGTGTAGAGGGAGCTTCACTCTGTATCTAACCCCGTGCTGTACCTGTCCTGGGAGTGTTTGATGGGGACAGTGTAGAGGGAGATTTACTCTGTATCTAACCCCGTGCTGTACCTGTCCTGGGAGTGTTTGATGGGGACGGTGTAGAGGGAGATTTACTCTGTATCTAACCCCGTGCTGTACCAGTCCTGGGAGTGTTTGATGGGGACAGTGTAGAGGGAGATTTACTCTGTTTCTAGCCCCGTGCTGTACCTGTCCTGGGATTGTTTGATGGGGAGAGTGTACTGGGAGCTTTAGTCTGTATCTAACCCCGTGCTGTACCTGACCTGGGAGTGTTTGATGGGGAGATTGTAGAGGCAGCTTTACTCTGTGTCTAACCCCGTGCTGTACCAGTCCTGGGAGTGTTTGATGCGGACGGTGTAGAGGGACCTTTACTCTGTATCTAATCCCGTGCTGTACCTGTCCTGGGAGTGTTTGATGGGGATGGTGTAGAGCGAGCTTTACTCCATATTTAACACTGTGCTCTACCTGTCCTGGGAGTGTTTGATGGGGAGATTGTAGAGGCAGCTTTACTCTGTGTCTAACCCCGTGCTGTACCTGTCCTGGGAGTGTTTGATGGGGACAGTGTAGAGGGAGCTTTACTCTGTATCTAACCCTGTGCTGTACCAGTCCTGGGAGTGTTTGATGGGGACAGTGTAGAGGGAGATTTACTCTGTTTCTAGCCCCGTGCTGTACCTGTCCTGGGATTGTTTGATGGGGAGAGTGTACTGGGAGCTTTAGTCTGTATCTAACCCCGTGCTGTACCTGTCCTGGGAGTGTTTGATGGGGAGAGTGTAGAGGGAGCTTTACTCTGTGTCTAACTCCATGCTGTACCTGTCCTGGGAGTGTTTGATGGGGACGGTGTAGAGGGAGCTTTACTCTGTGTCTAACCCCGTGCTGTACCTGTCCTGGGAGTGTTTGATGGGGACGGCGTAGAGGGAGCTTGACTCCGTATCTAACCCTGTGCTGTACCTGTCCTGGGAGTGTTTGATGGGGACGGTGTAGAGGGAGCTTTACTCTGTATCTAACCCAATGCAGTACCTGTCCTGGGACTGTTTGATGGGGACGGTGTAGAGGGAGCTTTACTCTGTATCTAACCCCGTGCTATACCTATCCTGGGATTGTTTGATGGGTAGAGTGTAGAGGGAGCTTTACTCTGTATCTATCCCCGTGCTGTACCTGTCCTGGGAGTGTTTGATGGGGACAGTATCGAGGGAGCTTTACTCTGTATCTAACCCCTTGCTGTACCTGCCCTTGAAGGGTTTGATGGGGACAGTGCAGAGGGAGCTTTATTCTTTATCTCACCCCCTGCTGTACCTGTCCTGGGAGTGTTTGATGGGGAGAGTGTAGAGTGAGCTTTACTCTGTATCTAACCCCATGCTGTACCTGTCCTGGGAGTGTTTGATGGGGACAGTGTAGAGGGAGCTTTACTCTGTATCTAACCCCATGCTGTACCTGTCCTGGGAGTGTTTGATGGGGACGGTGTAGAGGGAGCTTTACTCTGTATCTAACCCCGTGCTGTACCTGTCCTGGGAGTGTTTGATGGGGACGAGTGTAGAGGGAGCTTTACTCTGTATCTAACCCAGTGCTGTACCTGTCCTGGGAGTGTTTGATGGGGACGGTGTAGAGGGAGCTTTACTCTGTATCTAACCCCGTGCTGTACCTGTCCTGGGAGTGTTTGATGGGGACAGTGTAGAGGGAGCTTTACTCTGTATCTAACCCCGTGCTGTACCTGTCCTGGGAGTGTTTGATGGGGACAGTGTATAGGAGCTTTACTCTGTATCTAACCCCGTGCTGTACCTGTCCTGGGAGTGTTTGATCGGGACATGTAGAGGGCGCTTTACTCTGTATCTAACCCCGTGCTGTACCTGTCCTGGGAGTGTTTGCTGGGGACGGTGTAGAGGGAGCTTTACTCT
The DNA here is from genome assembly GCF_017639515.1 of Carcharodon carcharias. Lineage (NCBI taxonomy): Eukaryota > Metazoa > Chordata > Chondrichthyes > Lamniformes > Lamnidae > Carcharodon > Carcharodon carcharias. The sequence continues at coordinate 72,238 of NW_024470715.1, forward strand.
GTATCTAACCCCGTGCTGTACCTGTCTGGGGAGTGTTTGATGGGGCCAGTGTAGAGGGAGCTTTACTCTGTATCAAACCCCGTGCTGTACCTCTCCTGGGGGTGATGGATGGGGACGGTGTAGAGGGAGCATTAATCTGCATCGCACCCTGTGCTGTACTTGTCCTGGAAGTGTTTGATGGGGACGGTGTAGAGGGTGCTTTAATCTGTATCTTATCCCGTGGTGTACCTGTCCTGGGAGTGTTTGATTTGGACAATGTAGAGGGAGCTGTACTCTGTATCTAAACCCGTGCTGTACCTGTCCTGGGAGTGTTTGATGGGGACAGTGTAGAGGGACATTTACTCTGTATCTAACCCCGTGCTGTACCTGTCCTGGGAGTGTTTGATGGGGACAGTGTAGAGGGACATTTACTCTGTATCTAAACCCGTGCTGTACCTGTCCTGGGAGTGTTTGATGGGGACAGTGTAGAGGGAGCTTTACTCTGTATCTAACCCCGTGCTGTACCTGTCCTGGGAGTGTTTGATGGGGACAGTGTAGAGGGAGCTTTACTCGGTATCTAACCGCGTGCTGTACCTGTCCTGGGAGTGTTTGATAGGGACAGTGTAGAGGGAGATTTACTCTGTATCTAACCCCGTGCGGTACCTGTCCTGGGTGTGTTTGATGGGGACAGAGTAGAGGGAGCTTTACTCTGTATCTAAGCCCGTGCTGTACCTGTCCTGGGAGTGTTTGATGGGGACTGGTGTAGAGGGAGCTTTACTCTGTATCTAACTCCGTGCTGTACCTGTCCTGGGAGTGTTTGATCGGGACAGTGTAGAGGGAGCTTTACTCTGTATCTAAGCCCGTGCTGTACCTGTCGCTGGGAGTGTTTGATGGGGACGGTGTAGAGGGAGCTTTACTCTGTATCTAACTCCGTGCTGTACCTGTCCTGGGAGTGTTTGATGGGGACGGTGTAGAGGGAGCTTTGCTCTGTATCTAACCCCGTGCTGTACCTGTCCTGGGAGGGTTTGATGGGGACAGTGTAGAGGGAGCTTTACTCTGTATCTAACCCCTTGCTTTACCTGTCCTGGGAGTGTTTGAAAGGGAAGGTGTAGAGGGAGCTTTACTCTGTATCTAACCCCGTGCTGTACCTGTTCTGGGAGTGTTTGATGGGGACAGTGTAGAGGGAGCTTTACTCTGTATGTAACCCCGTGCTGTACCTGTCCTGGGAGTGTTTGATGGGGAGGGTGTAGAGGGAGCTTTAATCTTTATCGAACCCTGTGCTGTACCTGTCCTGGGAGTGTTTGATGGGGACGGTGTAGAGGGACCTGTACTCTGTATCTAACCCCGTGCTGTACCTGTCCTGGGAGTGTTTGATGGGGACGGTGTAGAGGGAGCTTTACTCTGTATCTAACCCCATGTTGTACCTGCGCTGGAAGTGTTGGATGGGGATGGTGTGGAGGGAGCTTTACTCTGTATCTAACCCCGTGCTGTACCTTTCCTGGGAGTGTTTGATGGGGACGGTGTAGAGGGAGCTTTAATCTTTATCGAACCCTGTGCTGTACCTGTCCTGGGAGTGTTTGATGGGGAGAGTGTGTAGGGAGCTTTACTCTGTATCTAACCCCGTGCTGTACCTGTCCTGGGAGTGTTTGATGGGGACGGTGTAGAGGGAGCTTCACTCTGTATCTAACCCCATGTTGTACCTGCGCTGGAAGTGTTTGATAGGGATGGTGTAGAGGGAGCTTTACTCCATATTTTACCCTGTGCTGTACCTGTCCTGGGAGTGTTTGATGGGGACGGTGTAGAGGGAGCTTTACTCTGTATCTAACCCCGTGCTGTACCTGTCCTGGGAGTGTTTGATGGGGACGGTGTAGAGGGAGCTTTACTCTGTATCTAACCCCGTGCTGTACCTGTCCTGGGAGTGTTTGATGGGGACGGTGTAGAGGGAGCTTTACTCTGTATCTAACCCCGTGCTGTACCTGTCCTGGGAGTGTTTGATGGGGACAGTGTAGAGGGAGCTTTCTTTTCCCCCCCTCTGTACCTATCCCTGCTGTACCTTTCCTGGGAGCTGTTTCCTGTATCTAACCCACTGCTGTACTGTGCCTACCTCCAGTGTTTGATGGGGACGGTGTAGAGGAATCACAACTTTATCTAACCCTGTGCTGTACCTGTCCTGGGAGTGTTTGATGGGGACAGTGTAGAGGGAGCTTTACTCTGTGTCTAACCCCATGCTGTACCTGTCCTGGAGTGTTTGATGGGGACGGTGTAGAGGGAGCTTTACTCTGTATCTAACCCCGTGCTGTACCTGTCCTGGGAGTGTTGTGATGGGGATGAGGAGAGGGAGCTTTACTCTGTATCTAACCCCGTGCTGTACCTGTCCTGGGAGTGTTTGATGGGGACGTGTAGAGGGAGCTTTACTCTGTATCTAACCCCGTGCTGTACCTGTCCTGGGAGTGTTTGATGGGGACAGTGTAGAGGGAGCTTTACTCTGTATCTAACCCCGTGCTGTACCTGTCCTGGGAGTGTTTGATGGGGACGGTGTAGAGGGAGCTTTACTCTGTATCTAACCCCGTGCTGTACCTGTCCTGGGAGTGTTTGATGGGGACAGTGTAGAGGGAGCTTTACTCTGTATCTAACCCCGTGCTGTACCTGTCCTGGGAGTGTTTGATGGGGACAGTGTAGAGGGAGCTTTACTCTGTATCTAACCCCGTGCTGTACCTGTCCTGGGAGTGTTTGATGGGGACAGTGTAGAGGGAGCTTTACTCTGTATCTAACCCCGTGCTGTACCTGTCCTGGGAGTGTTTGATGGGGACAGTGTAGAGGGAGCTTTACTCTGTATCTAACCCGTGCTGTACCTGTCCTGGGAGTGTTTGATGGGGACAGTGTAGAGGGAGCTTTACTCTGTATCTAACCCGTGCTGTACCTGTCCTGGGAGTGTTTGATGGGGACAGTGTAGAGGGAGCTTTACTCTGTATCTAACCCCGTGCTGTACCTGTCCTGGGAGTGTTTGATGGGGACGGTGTAGAGGGAGCTTTACTCTGTATCTAACCCCGTGCTGTACCTGTCCTGGGAGTGTTTGATGGGGACAGTGTAGAGGGAGCTTTACTCTGTATCTAACCCTGTGCTGTACCTGTCCTGGGAGTGTTTGATGGGGACAGTGTAGAGGGAGCTTTACTCTGTATCTAACCCCGTGCTGTACCTGTCCTGGGAGTGTTTGATGGGGACAGTGTAGAGGGAGCTTTACTCTGTATCTAACCCGTGCTGTACCTGTCCTGGGAGTGTTTGATGGGGACAGTGTAGAGGGAGCTTTACTCTGTATCTAACCCCGTGCTGTACCTGTCCTGGGAGTGTTTGATGGGGACGGTGTAGAGGGAGCTTTACTCTGTATCTAACCCCGTGCTGTACCTGTCCTGGGAGTGTTTGATGGGGACAGTGTAGAGGGAGCTTTACTCTGTATCTAACCCGTGCTGTACCTGTCCTGGGAGTGTTTGATGGGGACAGTGTAGAGGGAGCTTTACTCTGTATCTAACCCCGTGCTGTACCTGTCCTGGGAGTGTTTGATGGGGACAGTGTAGAGGGAGCTTTACTCTGTATCTAACCCCGTGCTGTACCTGTCCTGGGAGTGTTTGATGGGGACGGTGTAGAGGGAGCTTTACTCTGTATCTAACCCGTGCTGTACCTGTCCTGGGAGTGTTTGATGGGGACAGTGTAGAGGGAGCTTTACTCTGTATCTAACCCCGTGCTGTACCTGTCCTGGGAGTGTTTGATGGGGACAGTGTAGAGGGAGCTTTACTCTGTATCTAACCCCGTGCTGTACCTGTCCTGGGAGTGTTTGATGGGGACAGTGTAGAGGGAGCTTTACTCTGTATCTAACCCCGTGCTGTACCTGTCCTGGGAGTGTTTGATGGGGACGGTGTAGAGGGAGCTTTACTCTGTATCTAACCCCGTGCTGTACCTGTCCTGGGAGTGTTTGATGGGGACAGTGTAGAGGGAGCTTTACTCTGTATCTAACCCCGTGCTGTACCTGTCCTGGGAGTGTTTGATGGGGACAGTGTAGAGGGAGCTTTACTCTGTATCTAACCCCGTGCTGTACCTGTCCTGGGAGTGTTTGATGGGGACAGTGTAGAGGAGCTTTACTCTGTATCTAACCCCGTGCTGTACCTGTCCTGGGAGTGTTTGATGGGGACAGTGTAGAGGGAGCTTTACTCTGTATCTAACCCCGTGCTGTACCTGTCCTGGGAGTGTTTGATGGGGACAGTGTAGAGGGAGCTTTACTCTGTATCTAACCCCGTGCTGTACCTGTCCTGGGAGTGTTTGATGGGGACAGTGTAGAGGGAGCTTTACTCTGTATCTAACCCGTGCTGTACCTGTCCTGGGAGTGTTTGATGGGGACAGTGTAGAGGGAGCTTTACTCTGTATCTAACCCCGTGCTGTACCTGTCCTGGGAGTGTTTGATGGGACAGTGTAGAGGGAGCTTTACTCTGTATCTAACCCCGTGCTGTACCTGTCCTGGGAGTGTTTGATGGGGACAGTGTAGAGGGAGCTTTACTCTGTATCTAACCCCGTGCTGTACCTGTCCTGGGAGTGTTTGATGGGGACAGTGTAGAGGGAGCTTTACTCTGTATCTAACCCCGTGCTGTACCTGTCCTGGGAGTGTTTGATGGGGACGGTGTAGAGGGAGCTTTACTCTGTATCTAACCCGTGTGTACCTGTCCTGGGAGTGTTTGATGGGGACAGTGTAGAGGGAGCTTTACTCTGTATCTAACCCCGTGCTGTACCTGTCCTGGGAGTGTTTGATGGGGACAGTGTAGAGGGAGCTTTACTCTGTATCTAACCCGTGCTGTACCTGTCCTGGGAGTGTTTGATGGGGACAGTGTAGAGGGAGCTTTACTCTGTATCTAACCCCGTGCTGTACCTGTCCTGGGAGTGTTTGATGGGGACAGTGTAGAGGGAGCTTTACTCTGTATCTAACCCCGTGCTGTACCTGTCCTGGGAGTGTTTGATGGGGACAGTGTAGAGGGAGCTTTACTCTGTATCTAACCCCGTGCTGTACCTGTCCTGGGAGTGTTTGATGGGGACAGTGTAGAGGGAGCTTTACTCTGTATCTAACCCGTGCTGTACCTGTCCTGGGAGTGTTTGATGGGGACAGTGTAGAGGGAGCTTTACTCTGTATCTAACCCCGTGCTGTACCTGTCCTGGGAGTGTTTGATGGGGACAGTGTAGAGGGAGCTTTACTCTGTATCTAACCCCGTGCTGTACCTGTCCTGGGAGTGTTTGATGGGGACAGTGTAGAGGGAGCTTTACTCTGTATCTAACCCCGTGCTGTACCTGTCCTGGGAGTGTTTGATGGGGACAGTGTAGAGGGAGCTTTACTCTGTATCTAACCCCGTGCTGTACCTGTCCTGGGAGTGTTTGATGGGGACAGTGTAGAGGGAGCTTTACTCTGTATCTAACCCCGTGCTGTACCTGTCCTGGGAGTGTTTGATGGGGACAGTGTAGAGGGAGCTTTACTCTGTATCTAACCCCGTGCTGTACCTGTCCTGGGAGTGTTTGATGGGGACAGTGTAGAGGGAGCTTTACTCTGTATCTAACCCGTGCTGTACCTGTCCTGGGAGTGTTTGATGGGGACAGTGTAGAGGGAGCTTTACTCTGTATCTAACCCCGTGCTGTACCTGTCCTGGGAGTGTTTGATGGGGACAGTGTAGAGGGAGCTTTACTCTGTATCTAACCCCGTGCTGTACCTGTCCTGGGAGTGTTTGATGGGGACAGTGTAGAGGGAGCTTTACTCTGTATCTAACCCCGTGCTGTACCTGTCCTGGGAGTGTTTGATGGGGACAGTGTAGAGGGAGCTTTACTCTGTATCTAACCCCGTGCTGTACCTGTCCTGGGAGTGTTTGATGGGGACAGTGTAGAGGGAGCTTTACTCTGTATCTAACCCCGTGCTGTACCTGTCCTGGGAGTGTTTGATGGGGACAGTGTAGAGGGAGCTTTACTCTGTATCTAACCCCGTGCTGTACCTGTCCTGGGAGTGTTTGATGGGGACAGTGTAGAGGGAGCTTTACTCTGTATCTAACCCGTGCTGTACCTGTCCTGGGAGTGTTTGATGGGGACAGTGTAGAGGGAGCTTTACTCTGTATCTAACCCCGTGCTGTACCTGTCCTGGGAGTGTTTGATGGGACAGTGTAGAGGGAGCTTTACTCTGTATCTAACCCCGTGCTGTACCTGTCCTGGGAGTGTTTGATGGGGACAGTGTAGAGGGAGCTTTACTCTGTATCTAACCCCGTGCTGTACCTGTCCTGGGAGTGTTTGATGGGGACAGTGTAGAGGGAGCTTTACTCTGTATCTAACCCCGTGCTGTACCTGTCCTGGGAGTGTTTGATGGGGACAGTGTAGAGGGAGCTTTACTCTGTATCTAACCCCGTGCTGTACCTGTCCTGGGAGTGTTTGATGGGGACAGTGTAGAGGGAGCTTTACTCTGTATCTAACCCCGTGCTGTACCTGTCCTGGGAGTGTTTGATGGGGACAGTGTAGAGGGAGCTTTACTCTGTATCTAACCCGTGCTGTACCTGTCCTGGGAGTGTTTGATGGGGACAGTGTAGAGGGAGCTTTACTCTGTATCTAACCCCGTGCTGTACCTGTCCTGGGAGTGTTTGATGGGGACAGTGTAGAGGGAGCTTTACTCTGTATCTAACCCCGTGCTGTACCTGTCCTGGGAGTGTTTGATGGGGACAGTGTAGAGGGAGCTTTACTCTGTATCTAACCCCGTGCTGTACCTGTCCTGGGAGTGTTTGATGGGGACAGTGTAGAGGGAGCTTTACTCTGTATCTAACCCGTGCTGTACCTGTCCTGGGAGTGTTTGATGGGGACAGTGTAGAGGGAGCTTTACTCTGTATCTAACCCCGTGCTGTACCTGTCCTGGGAGTGTTTGATGGGGACAGTGTAGAGGGAGCTTTACTCTGTATCTAACCCCGTGCTGTACCTGTCCTGGGAGTGTTTGATGGGGACAGTGTAGAGGGAGCTTTACTCTGTATCTAACCCCGTGCTGTACCTGTCCTGGGAGTGTTTGATGGGGACAGTGTAGAGGGAGCTTTACTCTGTATCTAACCCCGTGCTGTACCTGTCCTGGGAGTGTTTGATGGGGACAGTGTAGAGGGAGCTTTACTCTGTATCTAACCCCGTGCTGTACCTGTCCTGGGAGTGTTTGATGGGGACAGTGTAGAGGGAGCTTTACTCTGTATCTAACCCCGTGCTGTACCTGTCCTGGGAGTGTTTGATGGGGACAGTGTAGAGGGAGCTTTACTCTGTATCTAACCCCGTGCTGTACCTGTCCTGGGAGTGTTTGATGGGGACAGTGTAGAGGGAGCTTTACTCTGTATCTAACCCGTGCTGTACCTGTCCTGGGAGTGTTTGATGGGGACAGTGTAGAGGGAGCTTTACTCTGTATCTAACCCCGTGCTGTACCTGTCCTGGGAGTGTTTGATGGGGACAGTGTAGAGGGAGCTTTACTCTGTATCTAACCCCGTGCTGTACCTGTCCTGGGAGTGTTTGATGGGGACAGTGTAGAGGGAGCTTTACTCTGTATCTAACCCCGTGCTGTACCTGTCCTGGGAGTGTTTGATGGGGACAGTGTAGAGGGAGCTTTACTCTGTATCTAACCCCGTGCTGTACCTGTCCTGGGAGTGTTTGATGGGGACAGTGTAGAGGGAGCTTTACTCTGTATCTAACCCCGTGCTGTACCTGTCCTGGGAGTGTTTGATGGGGACAGTGTAGAGGGAGCTTTACTCTGTATCTAACCCCGTGCTGTACCTGTCCTGGGAGTGTTTGATGGGGACAGTGTAGAGGGAGCTTTACTCTGTATCTAACCCCGTGCTGTACCTGTCCTGGGAGTGTTTGATGGGGACAGTGTAGAGGGAGCTTTACTCTGTATCTAACCCCGTGCTGTACCTGTCCTGGGAGTGTTTGATGGGGACAGTGTAGAGGGAGCTTTACTCTGTATCTAACCCCGTGCTGTACCTGTCCTGGGAGTGTTTGATGGGGACAGTGTAGAGGGAGCTTTACTCTGTATCTAACCCCGTGCTGTACCTGTCCTGGGAGTGTTTGATGGGGACAGTGTAGAGGGAGCTTTACTCTGTATCTAACCCCGTGCTGTACCTGTCCTGGGAGTGTTTGATGGGGACAGTGTAGAGGGAGCTTTACTCTGTATCTAACCCCGTGCTGTACCTGTCCTGGGAGTGTTTGATGGGGACAGTGTAGAGGGAGCTTTACTCTGTATCTAACCCCGTGCTGTACCTGTCCTGGGAGTGTTTGATGGGGACAGTGTAGAGGGAGCTTTACTCTGTATCTAACCCCGTGCTGTACCTGTCCTGGGAGTGTTTGATGGGGACAGTGTAGAGGGAGCTTTACTCTGTATCTAACCCCGTGCTGTACCTGTCCTGGGAGTGTTTGATGGGGACAGTGTAGAGGGAGCTTTACTCTGTATCTAACCCGTGCTGTACCTGTCCTGGGAGTGTTTGATGGGGACAGTGTAGAGGGAGCTTTACTCTGTATCTAACCCCGTGCTGTACCTGTCCTGGGAGTGTTTGATGGGGACAGTGTAGAGGGAGCTTTACTCTGTATCTAACCCCGTGCTGTACCTGTCCTGGGAGTGTTTGATGGGGACAGTGTAGAGGGAGCTTTACTCTGTATCTAACCCGTGCTGTACCTGTCCTGGGAGTGTTTGATGGGGACAGTGTAGAGGGAGCTTTACTCTGTATCTAACCCCGTGCTGTACCTGTCCTGGGAGTGTTTGATGGGGACAGTGTAGAGGGAGCTTTACTCTGTATCTAACCCCGTGCTGTACCTGTCCTGGGAGTGTTTGATGGGGACAGTGTAGAGGGAGCTTTACTCTGTATCTAACCCCGTGCTGTACCTGTCCTGGGAGTGTTTGATGGGGACAGTGTAGAGGGAGCTTTACTCTGTATCTAACCCCGTGCTGTACCTGTCCTGGGAGTGTTTGATGGGGACAGTGTAGAGGGAGCTTTACTCTGTATCTAACCCCGTGCTGTACCTGTCCTGGGAGTGTTTGATGGGGACAGTGTAGAGGGAGCTTTACTCTGTATCTAACCCCGTGCTGTACCTGTCCTGGGAGTGTTTGATGGGGACAGTGTAGAGGGAGCTTTACTCTGTATCTAACCCCGTGCTGTACCTGTCCTGGGAGTGTTTGATGGGGACAGTGTAGAGGGAGCTTTACTCTGTATCTAACCCGTGCTGTACCTGTCCTGGGAGTGTTTGATGGGGACAGTGTAGAGGGAGCTTTACTCTGTATCTAACCCGTGCTGTACCTGTCCTGGGAGTGTTTGATGGGGACAGTGTAGAGGGAGCTTTACTCTGTATCTAACCCCGTGCTGTACCTGTCCTGGGAGTGTTTGATGGGGACAGTGTAGAGGGAGCTTTACTCTGTATCTAACCCCGTGCTGTACCTGTCCTGGGAGTGTTTGATGGGGACAGTGTAGAGGGAGCTTTACTCTGTATCTAACCCCGTGCTGTACCTGTCCTGGGAGTGTTTGATGGGGAGTGTAGAGGGAGCTTTACTCTGTATCTAACCCCGTGCTGTACCTGTCCTGGGAGTGTTTGATGGGGACAGTGTAGAGGGAGCTTTACTCTGTATCTAACCCCGTGCTGTACCTGTCCTGGGAGTGTTTGATGGGGAGTGTAGAGGGAGCTTTACTCTGTATCTAACCCCGTGCTGTACCTGTCCTGGGAGTGTTTGATGGGGACAGTGTAGAGGGAGCTTTACTCTGTATCTAACCCCGTGCTGTACCTGTCCTGGGAGTGTTTGATGGGGACGGTGTAGAGGGAGCTTTACTCTGTATCTAACCCGTGCTGTACCTGTCCTGGGAGTGTTTGATGGGGACAGTGTAGAGGGAGCTTTACTCTGTATCTAACCCCGTGCTGTACCTGTCCTGGGAGTGTTTGATGGGGACAGTGTAGAGGGAGCTTTACTCTGTATCTAACCCGTGCTGTACCTGTCCTGGGAGTGTTTGATGGGGACGGTGTAGAGGGAGCTTTACTCTGTATCTAACCCCGTGCTGTACCTGTCCTGGGAGTGTTTGATGGGGACAGTGTAGAGGGAGCTTTACTCTGTATCTAACCCCGTGCTGTACCTGTCCTGGGAGTGTTTGATGGGGACAGTGTAGAGGGAGCTTTACTCTGTATCTAACCCGTGCTGTACCTGTCCTGGGAGTGTTTGATGGGGAGTGTAGAGGGAGCTTTACTCTGTATCTAACCCCGTGCTGTACCTGTCCTGGGAGTGTTTGATGGGGACAGTGTAGAGGGAGCTTTACTCTGTATCTAACCCCGTGCTGTACCTGTCCTGGGAGTGTTTGATGGGGACGGTGTAGAGGGAGCTTTACTCTGTATCTAACCCGTGCTGTACCTGTCCTGGGAGTGTTTGATGGGGACAGTGTAGAGGGAGCTTTACTCTGTATCTAACCCCGTGCTGTACCTGTCCTGGGAGTGTTTGATGGGGACAGTGTAGAGGGAGCTTTACTCTGTATCTAACCCCGTGCTGTACCTGTCCTGGGAGTGTTTGATGGGGACAGTGTAGAGGGAGCTTTACTCTGTATCTAACCCCGTGCTGTACCTGTCCTGGGAGTGTTTGATGGGGACAGTGTAGAGGGAGCTTTACTCTGTATCTAACCCGTGCTGTACCTGTCCTGGGAGTGTTTGATGGGGACAGTGTAGAGGGAGCTTTACTCTGTATCTAACCCCGTGCTGTACCTGTCCTGGGAGTGTTTGATGGGGACAGTGTAGAGGGAGCTTTACTCTGTATCTAACCCCGTGCTGTACCTGTCCTGGGAGTGTTTGATGGGGACAGTGTAGAGGGAGCTTTACTCTGTATCTAAACCCGTGCTGTATCTGCCCTGGGAGTGTTTGATGGGGACAGTGTAGAGGGAGCTTTACTCTGTATCTAACCCCGTGCTGTACCTGTCCTGGGAGTGTTTGATGGGGACGGTGTAGAGGGAGCTTTACTCTGTATCTAACCCGTGCTGTACCTGTCCTGGGAGTGTTTGATGGGGACAGTGTAGAGGGAGCTTTACTCTGTATCTAACCCCGTGCTGTACCTGTCCTGGGAGTGTTTGATGGGGACAGTGTAGAGGGAGCTTTACTCTGTATCTAACCCCGTGCTGTACCTGTCCTGGGAGTGTTTGATGGGGACAGTGTAGAGGGAGCTTTACTCTGTATCTAACCCCGTGCTGTACCTGTCCTGGGAGTGTTTGATGGGGACAGTGTAGAGGGAGCTTTACTCTGTATCTAACCCCGTGCTGTACCTGTCCTGGGAGTGTTTGATGGGGACAGTGTAGAGGGAGCTTTACTCTGTATCTAACCCCGTGCTGTACCTGTCCTGGGAGTGTTTGATGGGGACAGTGTAGAGGGAGCTTTACTCTGTATCTAACCCCGTGCTGTACCTGTCTTGGGAGTGTTTGATGGGGATAGCGTACAGGGAGCATTTCTCTGTATCTCACCCCGTACTGAACCTGTTCTGGGAGTGTTTGATGGGGAGTGTAGAAGGAGCTTTACTCTTTATCTAACCCCCTGCTGTACCTGCCTTGGGTGTCTTTGATGGGGACAGACTGGAGGGAGCTTTTCGATGTATCTAACCCTGTGCTGTACCTGTCCTGGGGCTGTTTGATGCGAACAGTGTAGAGGGAGCTTTACTCTGTATCTAACCCCGTGCTGTACCTGTCCTGGGAGTGTTTGATGGGGACAGTGTAGAGGGAGCTTTACTCTGTATCTAACCCGTGCTGTACCTGTCCTGGGAGTGTTTGATGGGGACAGTGTAGAGGGAGCTTTACTCTGTATCTAACCCCGTGCTGTACCTGTCCTGGGTGTGTTTGATGGGGACAGTGTAGAGGGTTTTACTCTGTATCTAACCCCGTGCTGTACCTGTCCTGGGAGTGTTTGATGGGGACAGTGTAGAGGGAGCTTTGCTCTGTATCTAACCCCGTGCTGTACCTGTCCTGGGAGTGTTTGATGGGGACATGTAGAGGGAGCTTTACTCTGTATCTAACCCCGTGCTGTACCTGTCCTGGGAGTGTTTGATGGGGACATGTAGAGGGAGATTTACTCTGTATCTAACCCCGTGCTGTACCTGTCCTGGGAGTGTTTGATGGGGACAGTGTAGAGGGAGCTTTACTCTGTATCTAACCCCGTGCTGTACCTGTCCTGGGAGTGTTTGATGGGGACAGTGTAGAGGGAGCTTTACTCTGTATCTAACCCCGTGCTGTACCTGTCCTGGGAGTGTTTGATGGGGACAGTGTAGAGGGAGCTTTACTCTGTATCTAACCCCGTGCTGTACCTGTCCTGGGAGTGTTTGATGGGGACGGTGTAGAGGGAGCTTTACTCTGTATCTAACCCGTGCTGTACCTGTCCTGGGAGTGTTTGATGGGGACAGTGTAGAGGGAGCTTTACTCTGTATCTAACCCCGTGCTGTACCTGTCCTGGGAGTGTTTGATGTGGACAGTGTAGAGGGAGCTTTACTCTGTATCTAACCCCGTGCTGTACCTGTCCTGGGAGTGTTTGATGGGGACAGTGTACAGGAGCTTTACTCTGTATCTAACCCCGTGCTGTACCTGTCCTGGGAGTGTTTGATGGGGACGGTGTAGAGGGAGCTTTACTCTGTATCTAACCCCGTGCTGTACCTGTCCTGGGACTGTTTGATGGGCACAGTGTAGAGTGAGCTTTACTCTGTATCTAACCCCGTGCTGTACCTGTCCTGGGAGTGTTTGATGGGGACGGTGTAGAGGGAGCTTTACTCTTTATCTAACCCCATGCTGTACCTGTCCTGGGAGTGTTTGATGGGGACAGTGTAGAGGGAGCTTTACTCTGTATCTAACCCCGTGCTGTACCTGTCCTGGGAGTGTTTGATGGGGACAGTGTAGAGGGAGCTTTACTCTGTATCTAACCCCGTGCTGTACCTGTCCTGGGAGTGTTTGATGGGACAGTGTAGAGGGAGCTTTACTCTGTATCTAACCCCGTGCTGTACCTGTCCTGGGAGTGTTTGATGGGGACAGCGTAGAGGGAGATTTACTCTGTATCTAACCCCGTGCTGTACCTGTCCTGGGAGTGTTTGATGGGGACAGTGGGAGGCAGCTTTACTCTGTATCTAACCCCGTGCTGTACCTGCCCTGGGAGTGTTTGATGGGGACAGTGTAGAGGGAGCTTTACTCTGTATCTAACCCCGTGCTGTACCTGTCCTGGGAGTGTTTGATGGGGACGGTGTAGAGGGAGCTTTACTCTGTATCTAACCCCGTGCTGTACCTGTCCTGGGAGTGTTTGATGGGGACAGTGTAGAGGGAGCTTTACTCTGTATCTAACCCCGTGCTGTACCTGTCCTGGGAGTGTTTGATGGGGACAGTGTAGAGGGAGCTTTACTCTGTATCTAACCCCGTGCTGTACCTGTCCTGGGAGTGTTTGATGGGGACAGTGTAGAGGGAGCTTTACTCTGTATCTAACCCCGTGCTGTACCTGTCCTGGGAGTGTTTGATGGGGACAGTGTAGAGGGAGCTTTACTCTGTATCTAACCCCGTGCTGTACCTGTCCTGGGAGTGTTTGATGGGGAGTGTAGAGGGAGCTTTACTCTGTATCTAACCCCGTGCTGTACCTGTCCTGGGAGTGTTTGATGGGGACAGTGTAGAGGGAGCTTTACTCTGTATCTAAACCCGTGCTGTACCTGTCCTGGGAGTGTTTGATGGGGACAGTTAGAGGGAGCTTTACTCTGTATCTAACCCCGTGCTGTACCTGTCCTGGGAGTGTTTGATGGGGACAGTGTAGAGGGAGCTTTACTCTGTATCTAACCCGTGCTGTACCTGTCCTGGGAGTGTTTGATGGGGACAGTGTAGGGGCACGGTACTCTGTATCTAACCCCGTGCTGTACCTGTCCTGGGAGTGTTTGATGGTGACAGTGTAGAGGGAGCTTTACTCTGTATCTAACCCCGTGCTGTACCTGTCCTGGGAGTGTTTGATGGGGACAGTGTAGAGGGAGCTTTACTCTGTATCTAACCCCGTGCTGTACCTGTCCTGGGAGTGTTTGATGGGGACAGTGTAGAGGGAGCTTTACTCTGTATCTAACCCCGTGCTGTACCTGTCCTGGGAGTGTTTGATGGGGATGGTGTAGAGGGAGCTTTACTCTGTATCTAACCCGTGCTGTACCTGTCCTGGGAGTGTTTGATGGGGACAGTGCAGAGGGAGCTTTACTCTGTATCTAACCCTGTGCTGTATCTGTCCTGGAAGTGTTTGATGGTGACAGTGTAGAGGAAGCTTTACTCTGTATCTAACCCCGTGCTGTACCTGTCCTGGGAGTGTTTGATGGTGACAGTGTAGAGGGAGCTTTACTCTGTATCTAACCCCGTGCTGTACCTGTCCTGGGAGTGTTTGATGGGGACAGTGTAGAGGGAGCTTTACTCTGTATCTAACCCGTGCTGTACCTGTCCTGGGAGTGTTTGATGGGGACAGTGTAGAGGGAGCTTTACTCTGTATCTAACCCCGTGCTGTACCTGTCCTGGGAGTGTTTGATGGGGACAGTGTAGAGGGAGCTTTACTCTGTATCTAACCCCGTGCTGTACCTGTCCTGGGAGTGTTTGATGGGGACAGTGTAGAGGGAGCTTTACTCTGTATCTAACCCCGTGCTGTACCTCCTGGGAGTGTTTGATGGGGACAGTGTAGAGGGAGCTTTACTCTGTATCTAACCCCGTGCTGTACCTGTCCTGGGAGTGTTTGATGGGGACAGTGTAGAGGGAGCTTTACTCTGTATCTAACCCCGTGCTGTACCTGTCCTGGGAGTGTTTGATGGGGACAGTGTAGAGGGAGCTTTACTCTGTATCTAACCCCGTGCTGTACCTGTCCTGGGAGTGTTTGATGGGGACAGTGTAGAGGGAGCTTTACTCTGTATCTAACCCGTGCTGTACCTGTCCTGGGAGTGTTTGATGGGGACAGTGTAGAGGGAGCTTTACTCTGTATCTACCCCGTGCTGTACCTGTCCTGGGAGTGTTTGATGGGGACGTGTGAGGGAGCTTTACTCTGTATCTAACCCCGTGCTGTACCTGTCCTGGGAGTGTTTGATGGGGACAGTGTAGAGGGAGCTTTACTCTGTATCTAACCCGTGCTGTACCTGTCCTGGGAGTGTTTGATGGGGACGGTGTAGAGGGAGCTTTACTCTGTATCTAACCCCGTGCTGTACCTGTCCTGGGAGTGTTTGATGGGGACAGTGTAGAGGGAGCTTTACTCTGTATCTAACCCCGTGCTGTACCTGTCCTGGGAGTGTTTGATGGGACAGTGTAGAGGGAGCTTTACTCTGTATCTAACCCCGTGCTGTACCTGTCCTGGAAGTGCTTGATCGGGACATGTAGAGGGAGCTTTACTCTGTATCTAACCCCGTGCTGTACCTGTCCTGGGAGTGTTTGATGGGACAGTGTAGAGGGAGCTTTACTCTGTATCTAACCCTGTGCTGTACCTGTCCTGGGAGTGTTTGATGGGGACAGTGTAGAGGGAGCTTTACTCTGTATCTAACCCATGCTGTACCTGTCCTGGGAGTGTTTGATGGGACAGTGTAGAGGGAGCTTTTACTCTGTATCTAACCCCGTGCTGTACCTGTCCTGGGAGTGTTTGATGGGGACATGTAGAGGGAGCTTTACTCTGTATCTAACCCCGTGCTGTACCTGTCCTGGGAGTGTTTGATGGGGACAGTGTAGAGGGAGCTTTACTCTGTATCTAACCCGTGCTGTACCTGTCCTGGGAGTGTTTGATGGGGACAGTGTAGAGGGAGCTTTACTCTGTATCTAACCCCGTGTTGTACCTGTCCTGGAAGTGTTTGATGGGGACAGTGTGTAGAGGGAGCTTTACTCTGTATCTAACCCTGTGCTGTACCTGTCCTGGAGTGTTTGATGGGGACAGTGTAGAGGGAGCTTTACTCTGTATCTAACCCGTGCTGTACCTGTCTGGGAGTGTTTGATGGGGACAGTGTAGAGGGAGCTTTACTCTGTATCTAACCCCGCTGTACCTGTCCTGGGAGTGTTTGATGGGGACAGTGTAGAGAGGAGCTTTACTCTGTATCTAACCCCGTGCTGTACCTGTCCTGGGAGTGTTTGATGGGGACAGTGTAGAGGGAGCTTTACTCTGTATCTAACCCGTGCTGTACCTGTCCTGGGAGTGTTTGATGGGGACAGTGTAGAGGGAGCTTTACTCTGTATCTAACCCGTGCTGTACCTGTCCTGGGAGTGTTTGATGGGGACAGTGTAGAGGGAGCTTTTACTCTGTATCTAACCCCGTGCTGTACCTGTCCTGGGAGTGTTTGATGGGGACGTGTAGAGGAGCTTTACTCTGTATCTAACCCGTGCTGTACCTGTCCTGGGAGTGTTTGATGGGACAGTGTAGAGGAGCTTTACTCTGTATCTAACCCGTGCTGTACCTGTCCTGGGAGTGTTTGATGGGGACAGTGTAGAGGGAGCTTTACTCTGTATCTAACCCCGTGCTGTACCTGTCCTGGGAGTGTTTGATGGGGACAGTGTAGAGGGAGCTTTACTCTGTATCTAACCCCGTGCTGTACCTGTCCTGGGAGTGTTTGATGGGACAGTGTAGAGGGAGCTTTACTCTGTATCTAACCCCGTGCTGTACCTGTCCTGGGAGTGTTTGATGGGGACAGTGTAGAGGGAGCTTTACTCTGTATCTAACCCCGTGCTGTACCTGTCCTGGGAGTGTTTGATGGGGACAGTGTAGAGGGAGCTTTACTCTGTATCTAACCCCGTGCTGTACCTGTCCTGGGAGTGTTTGATGGGGACAGTGTAGAGGAGCTTTACTCTGTATCTAACCCCTGTGCTGTACCTGTCCTGGGAGTGTTTGATGGGGACAGTGTAGAGGGAGCTTTACTCTGTATCTAACCCCGTGCTGTACCTGTCCTGGGAGTGTTTGATGGGGACAGTGTAGAGGGAGCTTTACTCTGTATCTAACCCGTGCTGTTACCTGTCCTGGGAGTGTTTGATGGGGACAGTGTAGAGGGAGCTTTACTCTGTATCTAACCCCGTGCTGTACTGTCCTGGGAGTGTTTGATGGGGACAGTGTAGAGGGAGCTTTACTCTGTATCTAACCCCGTGCTGTACCTGTCCTGGGAGTGTTTGATGGGGACAGTGTAGAGGGAGCTTTACTCTGTATCTAACCCCGTGCTGTACCTGTCCTGGGAGTGTTTGATGGGACAGTGTAGAGGGAGCTTTACTCTGTATCTAACCCCGTGCTGTACCTGTCCTGGGAGTGTTTGATGGGGACAGTGTAGAGGGAGCTTTACTCTGTATCTAACCCCGTGCTGTACCTGTCCTGGAGTGTTTGATGGGGAGTGTAGAGGGAGCTTTACTCTGTATCTAACCCCGTGCTGTACCTGTCCTGGGAGTGTTTGATGGGGACAGTGTAGAGGGAGCTTTACTCTGTATCTAACCCCGTGCTGTACCTGTCCTCGGAGTGTTTGATGGGGACAGTGTAGAGATAGCTTTACTCTGTATCTAACCCGTGCTGTACCTGTCCTGGGAGTGTTTGATGGGGACAGTGTTAGAGGGAGCTTTACTCTGTATGTAACCCGTTGCTGTACCTGTCCTTGGAGTGTTTGATGGGGACAGTGTAGAGATAGCTTTACTCTGTATGTAACCCCGTGCTGTACCTGTCCTTGGAGTGTTTGATGTGGACAGTGTAGAGGGAGCTTTATTCTGTATCCAACTCGTTTCTGTACCTGTCCTGGGAGTGTTTGATGGGGACAGTGTAGAGGGAGCTTTACTCTGTATCTAACCCTGTGCTGTACCTGTCCTGGGAGTGTTTGATGGGAGCAGGGTAGAGGGAGCTTTACTCTGCATCTAACCCCGTGCTGTACCTGTCCTGGGAGTGTGTGAGGGGGACAGTGTAGAGGAGCTTTACTCTGTATCTAACCCCGTGCTGTACCTGTCCTGGAGTGTTTGATGGGGACAGTGTAGAGGGAGCTTTACTCTGTATCTAACCCCGTGCTGTACCTGTCCTGGGAGTGTTTGATGGGGACAGTGTAGAGGGAGCTTTACTCTGTATCTAACCCCGTGCTGTACCTGTGCTGGGAGTGTTTGATGGGGACAGTGTAGAGGGAGCTTTACTCTGTATCTAACCCCGTGCTGTACCTGTCCTGGAGTGTTTGATGGGGAAGTGTAAGGGAGCTTTACTCTTTA
>NW_024470716.1:0-35000 GCF_017639515.1 Carcharodon carcharias
TTTACTCTGTATCTAAACCCCGTGCTGTCCTGTCCTGGAGTGTTTTGATGGGGACGGTGTAGTGGGATCTTCTACTTCTGTATCTAACCCCGTGCTGTAACCCTGGAGTGTTTGTGGGGACCTGGGATTTACTCTGTATCTAACCCCGTGCTGTACCTGTCCTGGGAGTGTTTGATGGGGACAGTGTAGAGGGAGCTTTACTCTGTATCTAACCCCGTGCTGTACCTGTCCTGGGAGTGTTTGATGGGGACAGTGTAGAGGGAGCTTTACTCTGTATCTAACCCCGTGCTGTACCTGTCCTGGGAGTGTTTGATGGGGACAGTGTAGAGGGAGCTTTACTCTGTATCTAACCCCGTGCTGTACCTTGTCCTGGGAGTGTTTGATTGGGACAGTGTAGAGGGAGCTTTACTCTGTATCTAACCCCGTGCTGTACCTGTCCTGGGTGTGTTTGATGGGGACAGTGTAGAGGGAGCTTTACTCTGTATCTAACCCCGTGCTGTACCTGTCCTGGGAGTGTTTGATGGGGACAGTATAGAGGGAGCTTTACTCTGTATCTTCCTTCGTGCTGTATTTGTCCTGGGAGTGTTTGATGGGGACAGTGTAGAGGAAGCTTTACCCTGCATCTAACCCCGTGCTGTACCTGTCCTGGGAGTGTTTGATGGGGACAGTGTAGAGGGAGGTTTACTCTGTATCTGACCCCGTGCTGTACCTGTCCTGGGAGTGTTTGACGGGGACAGTGTAGAGGGAGGTTTACTCTGTATCTGACCCCGTGCTGTACCTGTCCTGGGAGTGTTTGATGGGGACGGTGTAGAGGGAGCTTTACTCTGTAACTAGCCCTATGCTGTATTTGTCCTGGGAGTGTTTGATGGGGACGATGTAGAGGATCTTTACTCTTTATCTAACCCGGTGCTGTACCTGTCCTGGGTGTGTTTGACAGGGACAGTGTAGAGGGAGCTTTACCCTGCATCTAAACCTGCGCTGTACCTGTCCTGGGAGTGTTTGATGGGGATGGTGTAGAGGGAGATTTACTCTGTATCTAACCCCGTGCTGTACCTGTCCTGGGAGTGTTTGATGGGGACGGTGTAGAGGGAGCTTTACTCTGTATCTAACCCCGTGCTGTACCTGTCCTGGGAGTGTTTGATGGGGACGGTGTAGAGGGAGGTTTACTCTGTATCTAACCCCGTGCTGTACCTGTCCTGGGAGTGTTTGATGGGGACGGTGTAGAGGGAGCTTTACTCTGTATCTAACCCCGTGCTGTACCTGTCCTGGGAGTGTTTGATGGGGACGGTGTAGAGGGAGATTTACTCTGTATCTAACCCCGTGCTGTACCTGTCCTGGGAGTGTTTGATGGGGATGGTGTAGAGGGAGCTTTACTCTGTATCTAACCCCGTGCTGTACCTGTCCTGGGAGTGTTTGATGGGGACGGTGTAGAGGGACCTTTACTCTGTATCTAACCCCGTGCTGTAGCTGTCCTGGGAGTGTTTGATGGGGACGGTGTAGAGGGAGATTTACTCTGTATCTAACCCCGTGCTGTACCTGTCCTGGGAGTGTTTGATGGGGACGGTGTAGAGGGATCTTTACTCTGTATCTAACCCCGTGCTGTACCTGTCCTGGGAGTGTTTGATGGGGACGGTGTAGAGGGAGCTTTACTCTGTATCTAACCCCGTGCTGTACCTGTCCTGGGAGTGTTTGATGGGGATGGTGTAGAGGGAGCTTTACTCTGTATCTAACCCCGTGCTGTACCTGTCCTGGGAGTGTTTGATGGGGACGGTGTAGAGGGACCTTTACTCTGTATCTAACCCCGTGCTGTACCTGTCCTGGGAGTGTTTGATGGGGACGGTGTAGAGGGAGATTTACTCTGTATCTAACCCCGTGCTGTACCTGTCCTGGGAGTGTTTGATGGGGACGGTGTAGAGGGATCTTTACTCTGTATCTAACCCCGTGCTGTACCTGTCCTGGGAGTGTTTGATGGGGACAGTGTAGAGGGAGGTTTACTCTGTATCTAACCCGTGCTGTACCTGTCCTGGGAGTGTTTGATGGGGACAGTGTAGAGGGAGCTTTACTCTGTATCTAACCCTGTGCTGTACTTGTCCTGGGAGTGTTTTGATGGGGACAGTGTAGAGGGATCTTTACTCTGTATCTAACACCGTGCAGTATTTGTCCTGGGAGTGTTTGATGGGGACGGTGTAGAGGGATCTTTACTCTGTATCTAACCCCGTGCTGTACCTGTACTGGGAGTGTTTGATGGGGACAGTGTAGAGGGAGCTTTACTCTGTATCTAACCCTGTGCTGTACTTGTCCTGGGAGTGTTTTGATGGGGACAGTGTAGAGGGATCTTTACTCTGTATCTAACCCCGTGCTGTACCTGTCCTGGGAGTGTTTGATGGGGACGGTGTAGAGGGAGATTTACTCTGTATCTAACCCCGTGCTGTACCTGTCCTGGGTGTGTTTGACGGAGACAGTGTAGAGGGAGCTTTACTCTGTATCTGACCCCGTGCTGTACCTGTCCTGGGAGTGTTTGATGGGGACAGTATAGAGGGAGCTTTACTCTGTATCTACCTTCGTGCTGTATTTGTCCTGGGAGTGTTTGATGGGGACAGTGTAGAGGGAGCTTTACTCTGTATCTAACCCCGTGCTGTACCTGTCCTGGGAGTGTTTGATGGGGACTGTGTAGAGGGAGATTTACTTTGTATCTAACGCCGTGCTGTACCTGTCCTGGGAGTGTTTGATGGGGAGAGTGTAGAGGGAGATTTACTCTGTATCTAATCCCGTGCTGTACCTGTCCTGGGAGTGTTTGATGGGGACGGTGTAGAGGGAGATTTACTCTGTATCTAACCCCGTGCTTTACCTGTCCTGGGAGTGTTTGATGGGGACGGTGTAGTGGAAGCTTTACTCTGTATCTAACCCCGTGCTTTACCTGTCCTGGGAGTGTTTGATGGGGACAGTGTGGAGGGAGCTTTACTCTTATCTAACCCCGTGCTGTACCTGTCCTGGGAGCGTTTGACCGGGACGGTGTAGAGGGAGCTTTCCTCTGTATCTAACCCCGTGCTGTACCTGTCCTGGGAGTGTTTGATGGGGACAGTGTAGAGGGAGCTTTACTCTGTATCTAACCCCGTGCTGTACCTGTCCTGGGAGTGTTTGATGGGGACGGAGTAGAGGGACCTTTACTCTATTTCCATCCCTGTGCTGTAGCTGCCTTGGGAGTGTTTGATGGGGTCAGTGTAGAGGGAGATTTACTCTGTATCTAACGCCGTGCTGTACCTGTCCTGGGAGTGTTTGATGGGGATGGTGTAGAGGGAGCTTTACTCTGTATCTAACCCCGTGCTGTACCTGTCCTGGGAGTGTTTGATGGGGACGGTGTAGGGGGAGCTTTACTCTGTATCTAACCCCGTGCTGTACCTGTCCTGGGAGTGTTTGATGGGGACGTTGTAGAGGGAGCTTTACTCTGTATCTTACCCCGTGCGGTACCGGCCTTGGGAGTGTTTGATCGGGAAGGTGTAGAGGGAGCTTTACTCTGTATCTAACCCCGTGCTGTACCTGTCCTGGGAGTGTTTGATGGGGACGGTGTAGAGGGAACTTTACTCTGTATCTAACCCCGTGCTGTACCTGTCCTGGGAGTGTTGATCGGGACCGTGCAGAGGGAGCTTTACTCTGTATCTAACCCCGTGCTGTACCTCTCCTGGGAGTGTTTGATGGGGACGGTGTAGAGGGACCTTAACTCTGTATCTAACCCCGTGCTGTACCTGTCCTGGGAGTGTTTGATGGGGACGGTGTAGAGGGAGCTTTACTCTGTATCTAACCCCGTGCTGTACCTGTCCTGGGAGTGTTTGATGGGGACGGTGTAGAGGGAGCTTTACTCTGTATCTAACCCCGTGCTGTACCTGTCCTGGGAGTGTTTGATGGGGACGGTGTAGAGGGAGCTTTACTCTTATCTAACCCCGTGCTGTACCTGTCCTGGGAGTGTTTGATGGGGACGGTGTAGAGGGAGCTTTACTCTGTATCGAACCCCGTGTTGTACCTGTCCTGGGAGTGTTTGATGGGGACGGTGTAGAGGGAGATTTACTCTGTATCTAACCCCGTGCTGTACCTGTCCTGGGAGTGTTTGATGGGGACGGTGTAGAGGGAGATTTACTCTGTATCTAACCCCGTGCTGTACCTGTCCTGGGAGTGTTTGATGGGGACGGTGTAGAGGGAGATTTACT
The DNA here is from genome assembly GCF_017639515.1 of Carcharodon carcharias. Classification (NCBI taxonomy): domain Eukaryota; kingdom Metazoa; phylum Chordata; class Chondrichthyes; order Lamniformes; family Lamnidae; genus Carcharodon; species Carcharodon carcharias. The sequence continues at coordinate 4,203 of NW_024470716.1, forward strand.
CTGTATCTAACCCCGTGCTGTACCTGTCCTGGGAGTGTTTGACGGGGAAGGTGTAGAGGGAGCTTTACTCTGTATCTAACCCTGTGCTGTACCTGTCCTGGGAGTGTTTGATGGGGACGGAGTAGAGGGAGTTTTACTCTGTATCGAACCCCATGTTGTATTTGTCCTGGGAGTGTTTGGTGGGGACAGTGTAGAGGGAGCTTTACTCTGTATCTAACCCCGTGCTGTAGCTGTCCTGGGAGTGTTTGATGGGGACAGTGTAGAGGGAACTTTACTCTGTATCTAACCCCGTGCTGTAGCTGTCCTGGGAGTGTTTTGATGGGGATGGTGTAGAGGGAGCTTTACTCTGTATCTTAACACGTGCTGTACCTGTCCTGGGAGTGTTTGATGGGGACGGAGAAGAGGGACCTTTACTCTATTTCCATCCCTGTGCTGTAGCTGCCTTGGGAGTGTTTGATGGGGTCAGTGTAGAGGGAGATTTACTCTGTATCTAACCCTGTGCTGTACCTGTCCTGGGAGTGTTTGATGGGGACAGTGTAGAGGGAGCTTTACTCTGTATCTAACCCCGTGCTGTACCTGTCCTGGGAGTGTTTGATGGGGACGGTGTAGAGGGAGCTTTACTCTGTATCTAACCCCGTGCTGTACCTGTCCTGGGAGTGTTTGACGGAGATGGCGTAGAGTGAGATTTCTCAGTGTTATTTTCTGTGGCCAGGTACCTGATTGAACAGCGGTGGTTTGAGCGCTGGACAGAGTATGTGGAAGATGGAGATCAGAACGCCTGCAGCAACCCTGGACCCATCGACAATGCCAAGCTCTATGAGAGTAATGAGCCTCCCCTGCTTCAGTTTACACCTCCCCTCCCCTGTGTCCCCTTCATGTCCCAGGTCCAATGGGCCTGATGGTGTGTTGCTGACCCACTGGTGCTCGGTGTGCTGAGGCTGGTTGGGAGTGGGGCAGGGGTTTGGGGGGCGATGTGGGGTCGCTCTCCCCTGGGTGGGGTGGGTTGGGGGTTGGGGGGAGGGTGGGGGGGGGTTGGTGTCCGTCAGGAAGGGGTGCGCTTGGTAGGGGGGCTGGGGGCTGTCTCAAAGGGATGGGTAGGAGAGGTGGGTGCTTTCCGAGAGGCGGGGTACCCCTGGGAGAAGGGCGGGGGCTCCAGTGATGCGGTGTGGGTGGTGGTGGTGGAGGGGGAGGGGCCCATCCCTGGTGGGTGGGGGTGGGGTGCGTCCCTGAGGTCAGGGGTCTGTGTGGGGGAGGCGTGGGGGTGGGGCTGTTGGAGGCAGGGGAGTGGTTGGCTGGGTGGGGGGTGGGGTGTTAGTGGGGTAGTGGGGGTTGGTGAGGGGAGGTGTGGGTGGGGGTGTTGGCTGTGGGCGGGGTGTGTGTCCCCAGGGTTGGGGGTGGTCTGTGGGGTAGGCGGTGCTGTTGGAGGCGTTGGCAGGGGGAGTGCAGGTCCCTGTGGCTGGGTCCGGTGGGAGTTGGGTGGGGGGGCGGTGGTGGTTGACAGTGTTCCGGTGGTTTGGTGGGGGGGCACTGTGTCCTGAAGCTTCTTTCCCCCTGATTCTCCCGTCTGATCTGGGTGCAGGTACAGAGTCTGACAGGCTGAAAGCCAACATGATGGAGAACGAGGATTACACACTCCTGCACAGTGAGGCCTGGGACAAGCTGCTCAGCTGGTACGGCCAAACACAGGGGCAGCAGCCAATCGAGCGCAAGGTGAGCGAGGACAGCCCATCCCAGAGGAACGCGCAACGAGGGGATTCCTGAAATTCCTGGCGTCAGTGCCCATTCTGCACCTAACCCCGCCCCCCCCGAACCCCTCGATTAGATTCCAGTCTGTAACTCACTCCCGGGTATCTGTTATTCTATATATAAACCCCCCCAAACCCCTCGATTAGATTCCAGTCTGTAACTCACTCCCGGGTATCTGTTATTCTATATATAAACCACCCCGAACCCCTCAATTAGATTCCAGTCTGTAACTCACTCCCGGGTATCTGTTATTCTATATATAAACCACCCCGAACCCCTCGATTAGATTCCAGTCTGTAACTCACTCCCGGGTATCTGCTATTCTATATATAAACCCCCCCAAACCCCTCGATTAGATTCCAGTCTGTAACTCACTCCCGCGTATCTGTTATTCTATATATAAACCCCCCGAACCCCTCGATTAGATTCCAGTCTGTAACTCACTCCCGGGTATCTGTTATTCTATATATAAACCCCCCGAACCCCTCGATTAGATTCCAGTCTGTAACTCACTCCCGGGTATCTGTTATTCTATATATAAACCACCCCGAACCCCTCGATTAGATTCCAGTCTGTAACTCACTCCCGGGTATCTGTTATTCTATATATAAACCCCGCCGAACCCCTCGATTAGATTCCAGTATGTAACTCACTCCCGGGTATCTGTTATTCTATATATAAACCCCCCCAAACCCCTCGATTAGATTCCAGTCTGTAACTCACTCCCAGGTATCTGTTATTCTATATATAAAACCCCCCCGAACCCCTCAATTAGATTCCAGTCTGTAACTCACTTCTGGGTATCTGTTATTCTATATATAAACCACCCTGAACCCCTCGATTAGATTCCAGTCTGTAACTCACTCCCGGGTATCTGTTATTCTATATATAAACCCCCCCCAAACCCCTCGATTAGATTCCAGTCTGTAACTCACTCCCGGGTATCTGTTATTCTATATATAAACCACCCCGAACCCCTCGATTAGATTCCAGTCTGTAACTCACTCCCGGGTATCTGTTATTCTATATATAAACCACCCTGAACCCCTCGATTAGATTCCAGTCTGTAACTCACTCCCGGGTATCTGTTATTCTATATATAAACCCCCTCCGAACACCTCGATTAGATTCCAGTCTGTAACTCACTCCCGGGTATCTGTTATTCTATATATAAACCACCCCAAACCCCTCGATTAGATTCCAGTCTGTAACTCACTCCCGGGTATCTGTTATTCTATATATAAACCCCCTCCGAACACCTCGATTAGATTCCAGTCTGTAACTCACTCCTGGGTATCTGTTATTCTATATATAAACCACCCCGAACCCCTCGATTAGATTCCAGTCTGTAACTCACTCCCGGGTATCTGTTATTCTATATATAAAACCCCCCCAAACCCCTCGATTAGATTCCAGTCTGTAACTCACTCCCGGGTATCTGTTATTCTATATATAAACCCCCTCCGAACACCTCGATTAGATTCCAGTCTGTAACTCACTCCCGGGTATCTGTTATTCTATATATAAACCACCCTGAACCCCTCGATTAGATTCCAGCCTGTAACTCACTCCCAGGTATCTGTTATTTTATATATAAATCCCCCCCGAACCCCTCGATTAGATTCCAGTCTGTTACTCACTCCCGGGTATCTGTTATTCTATATATAAACCACTCTGAACCCCTCAATTAGATTCCAGTCTGTCACTCGTTCTGGGACAAGGCCCTATTCTGGGCATGGCTGAAGCTGTTGTCTGTCTTTCTCTCCAGGTTATTAGACTGTCTAGTCTGAAGGTGGAGGTCTATCCTGTCGAGCTGGCTCTGTGTCAGTACAGCAACATGGATGAACTTGTGACTGTCTCGTTCAGCAGGGCTGATACTATTGGTAAAAAGCATACAGGAATGTGATCAGGGACGGGGACTTTGTGACTTGTACTGTCTGATGTGCTGCTGGGCTGTCTCTCTCGGACGCACTTGCCCATGCTCCATTCTTGGGGCTCTAACGCCCAGGGTCAGGGTGCTGAAGGAGAGCCGCACTGTGGGAGGGTCAGTGCTGAGGGAGTGCCGCACTGTGGGAGGGTCAGTGCTGAGGGAGTGCCGCACTGTGGGAGGGTCAGTGCTGAGGGAGCGCCGCGCTGTCAGAGGGTCAGTGCTGAGGGAGTGCCGCACTGTGGGAGGGTCAGTGCTGAGGGAGTGCCGCACTGTGGGAGGGTCAGTGCTGAGGGAGCTCCGCACTGTCGGAGGGTCAGTGCTGAGGGAGCGCCGCACTGTCGGAGGGTCAGTGCTGAGGGAGCGCCGCACTGTCGGAGGGTCAGTGCTGAGGGAGCGCCGCACTGTCGGAGGGTCAGTGCTGAGGGAGCGCCGCACTGTCGGAGGGTCAGTGCTGAGGGAGCGCCGCACTGTCGGAGGGTCAGTGCTGAGGGAGCGCCGCACTGTCGGAGGGTCAGTGCTGAGGGAGCGCCGCACTGTCGGAGGGTCAGTGCTGAGGGAGCGCCGCACTGTCGGAGGGTCAGTGCTGAGGGAGCGCCGCACTGTCGGAGGGTCAGTGCTGAGGGAGCGCCGCACTGTCGGAGGGTCAGTGCTGAGGGAGCGCCGCACTGTCGGAGGGTCAGTGCTGAGGGAGCGCCGCACTGTCGGAGGGTCAGTGCTGAGGGAGCGCCGCACTGTCGGAGGGTCAGTGCTGAGGGAGCGCCGCACTGTCGGAGGGTCAGTGCTGAGGGAGCGCCGCACTGTCGGAGGGTCAGTGCTGAGGGAGCGCCGCACTGTCGGAGGGTCAGTGCTGAGGGAGCGCCGCACTGTCGGAGGGTCAGTGCTGAGGGAGCGCCGCACTGTCGGAGGGTCAGTGCTGAGGGAGCGCCGCACTGTCGGAGGGTCAGTGCTGAGGGAGCGCCGCACTGTCGGAGGGTCAGTGCTGAGGGAGCGCCGCACTGTCGGAGGGTCAGTGCTGAGGGAGCGCCGCACTGTCGGAGGGTCAGTGCTGAGGGAGCGCCGCACTGTCGGAGGGTCAGTGCTGAGGGAGCGCCGCACTGTCGGAGGGTCAGTGCTGAGGGAGCGCCGCACTGTCGGAGGGTCAGTGCTGAGGGAGCGCCGCACTGTCGGAGGGTCAGTGCTGAGGGAGCGCCGCACTGTCGGAGGGTCAGTGCTGAGGGAGCGCCGCACTGTCGGAGGGTCAGTGCTGAGGGAGCGCCGCACTGTCGGAGGGTCAGTGCTGAGGGAGCGCGCACTGTCGGAGGGTCAGTGCTGAGGGAGCGCCGCACTGTCGGAGGGTCAGTGCTGAGGGAGCGCCGCACTGTCGGAGGGTCAGTGCTGAGGGAGCACTGCACTGTCAGAGGGTCAGTGCTGAGGGAGCACTGCACTGTCGGAGGGTCAGTGCTGAGGGAGCGCCGCACTGTCGGAGGGTCAGTGCTGAGGGAGCGCCGCACTGTCGGAGGGTCAGTGCTGAGGGAGCGCCGCACTGTCGGAGGGTCAGTGCTGAGGGAGCGCCGCACTGTCGGAGGGTCAGTGCTGAGGGAGCGCCGCACTGTCGGAGGGTCAGTGCTGAGGGAGCGCCGCACTGTCGGAGGGTCAGTGCTGAGGGAGCGCCGCACTGTCGGAGGGTCAGTGCTGAGGGAGCGCCGCACTGTCGGAGGGTCAGTGCTGAGGGAGCGCCGCACTGTCGGAGGGTCAGTGCTGAGGGAGCGCCGCACTGTCGGAGGGTCAGTGCTGAGGGAGCGCCGCACTGTCGGAGGGTCAGTGCTGAGGGAGCGCCGCACTGTCGGAGGGTCAGTGCTGAGGGAGCGCCGCACTGTCGGAGGGTCAGTGCTGAGGGAGCGCCGCACTGTCGGAGGGTCAGTGCTGAGGGAGCGCCGCACTGTCGGAGGGTCAGTGCTGAGGGAGCGCCGCACTGTCGGAGGGTCAGTGCTGAGGGAGCGCCGCACTGTCGGAGGGTCAGTGCTGAGGGAGCGCCGCACTGTCGGAGGGTCAGTGCTGAGGGAGCGCCGCACTGTCGGAGGGTCAGTGCTGAGGGAGCGCCGCACTGTCGGAGGGTCAGTGCTGAGGGAGCGCCGCACTGTCGGAGGGTCAGTGCTGAGGGAGCGCCGCACTGTCGGAGGGTCAGTGCTGAGGGAGCGCCGCACTGTCGGAGGGTCAGTGCTGAGGGAGCGCCGCACTGTCGGAGGGTCAGTGCTGAGGGAGCGCCGCACTGTCGGAGGGTCAGTGCTGAGGGAGCGCCGCACTGTCGGAGGGTCAGTGCTGAGGGAGCGCCGCACTGTCGGAGGGTCAGTGCTGAGGGAGCGCCGCACTGTCGGAGGGTCAGTGCTGAGGGAGCGCCGCACTGTCGGAGGGTCAGTGCTGAGGGAGCGCCGCACTGTCGGAGGGTCAGTGCTGAGGGAGCGCCGCACTGTCGGAGGGTCAGTGCTGAGGGAGCGCCGCACTGTCGGAGGGTCAGTGCTGAGGGAGCGCCGCACTGTCGGAGGGTCAGTGCTGAGGGAGCGCCGCACTGTCGGAGGGTCAGTGCTGAGGGAGCGCCGCACTGTCGGAGGGTCAGTGCTGAGGGAGCGCCGCACTGTCGGAGGGTCAGTGCTGAGGGAGCGCCGCACTGTCGGAGGGTCAGTGCTGAGGGAGCGCCGCACTGTCGGAGGGTCAGTGCTGAGGGAGCGCCGCACTGTCGGAGGGTCAGTGCTGAGGGAGCGCCGCACTGTCGGAGGGTCAGTGCTGAGGGAGCGCCGCACTGTCGGAGGGTCAGTGCTGAGGGAGCGCCGCACTGTCGGAGGGTCAGTGCTGAGGGAGCGCCGCACTGTCGGAGGGTCAGTGCTGAGGGAGCGCCGCACTGTCGGAGGGTCAGTGCTGAGGGAGCGCCGCACTGTCGGAGGGTCAGTGCTGAGGGAGCGCCGCACTGTCGGAGGGTCAGTGCTGAGGGAGCGCCGCACTGTCGGAGGGTCAGTGCTGAGGGAGCGCCGCACTGTCGGAGGGTCAGTGCTGAGGGAGCGCCGCACTGTCGGAGGGTCAGTGCTGAGGGAGCGCCGCACTGTCGGAGGGTCAGTGCTGAGGGAGCGCCGCACTGTCGGAGGGTCAGTGCTGAGGGAGCGCCGCACTGTCGGAGGGTCAGTGCTGAGGGAGCGCCGCACTGTCGGAGGGTCAGTGCTGAGGGAGCGCCGCACTGTCGGAGGGTCAGTGCTGAGGGAGCGCCGCACTGTCGGAGGGTCAGTGCTGAGGGAGCGCCGCACTGTCGGAGGGTCAGTGCTGAGGGAGCGCCGCACTGTCGGAGGGTCAGTGCTGAGGGAGCGCCGCACTGTCGGAGGGTCAGTGCTGAGGGAGCGCCGCACTGTCGGAGGGTCAGTGCTGAGGGAGCGCCGCACTGTCGGAGGGTCAGTGCTGAGGGAGCGCCGCACTGTCGGAGGGTCAGTGCTGAGGGAGCGCCGCACTGTCGGAGGGTCAGTGCTGAGGGAGCGCCGCACTGTCGGAGGGTCAGTGCTGAGGGAGCGCCGCACTGTCGGAGGGTCAGTGCTGAGGGAGCGCCGCACTGTCGGAGGGTCAGTGCTGAGGGAGCGCCGCACTGTCGGAGGGTCAGTGCTGAGGGAGCGCCGCACTGTCGGAGGGTCAGTGCTGAGGGAGCGCCGCACTGTCGGAGGGTCAGTGCTGAGGGAGCGCCGCACTGTCGGAGGGTCAGTGCTGAGGGAGCGCCGCACTGTCGGAGGGTCAGTGCTGAGGGAGCGCCGCACTGTCGGAGGGTCAGTGCTGAGGGAGCGCCGCACTGTCGGAGGGTCAGTGCTGAGGGAGCGCCGCACTGTCGGAGGGTCAGTGCTGAGGGAGCGCCGCACTGTCGGAGGGTCAGTGCTGAGGGAGCGCCGCACTGTCGGAGGGTCAGTGCTGAGGGAGCGCCGCACTGTCGGAGGGTCAGTGCTGAGGGAGCGCCGCACTGTGGGAGGGTCAGTGCTGAGGGAGCGCCGCACTGTGGGAGGGTCAGTGCTGAGGGAGCGCCGCACTGTGGGAGGGTCAGTGCTGAGGGAGCGCCGCACTGTGGGAGGGTCAGTGCTGAGGGAGCGCCGCACTGTGGGAGGGTCAGTGCTGAGGGAGCGCCGCACTGTGGGAGGGTCAGTGCTGAGGGAGCGCCGCACTGTGGGAGGGTCAGTGCTGAGGGAGCGCCGCACTGTGGGAGGGTCAGTGCTGAGGGAGCGCCGCACTGTGGGAGGGTCAGTGCTGAGGGAGCGCCGCACTGTGGGAGGGTCAGTGCTGAGGGAGCGCCGCACTGTGGGAGGGTCAGTGCTGAGGGAGCGCCGCACTGTGGGAGGGTCAGTGCTGAGGGAGCGCCGCACTGTGGGAGGGTCAGTGCTGAGGGAGCGCCGCACTGTGGGAGGGTCAGTGCTGAGGGAGCGCCGCACTGTGGGAGGGTCAGTGCTGAGGGAGCGCCGCACTGTGGGAGGGTCAGTGCTGAGGGAGCGCCGCACTGTGGGAGGGTCAGTGCTGAGGGAGCGCCGCACTGTGGGAGGGTCAGTGCTGAGGGAGCGCCGCACTGTGGGAGGGTCAGTGCTGAGGGAGCGCCGCACTGTGGGAGGGTCAGTGCTGAGGGAGCGCCGCACTGTGGGAGGGTCAGTGCTGAGGGAGCGCCGCACTGTGGGAGGGTCAGTGCTGAGGGAGCGCCGCACTGTGGGAGGGTCAGTGCTGAGGGAGCGCCGCACTGTGGGAGGGTCAGTGCTGAGGGAGCGCCGCACTGTGGGAGGGTCAGTGCTGAGGGAGCGCCGCACTGTGGGAGGGTCAGTGCTGAGGGAGCGCCGCACTGTCGGAGGGTCAGTGCTGAGGGAGCGCCGCACTGTGGGAGGGTCAGTGCTGAGGGAGCGCCGCACTGTGGGAGGGTCAGTGCTGAGGGAGCGCCGCACTGTGGGAGGGTCAGTGCTGAGGGAGCGCCGCACTGTCGGAGGGTCAGTGCTGAGGGAGCGCCGCACTGTCGGAGGGTCAGTGCTGAGGGAGCGCCGCACTGTCGGAGGGTCAGTGCTGAGGGAGAGCCGCACTGTCGGAGGGTCAGTGCTGAGGGAGCGCCGCACTGTCGGAGGGTCAGTGCTGAGGGAGCGCCGCACTGTCGGAGGGTCAGTGCTGAGGGAGCGCCGCACTGTCGGAGGGTCAGTGCTGAGGGAGCGCCGCACTGTCGGAGGGTCAGTGCTGAGGGAGCGCCGCACTGTCGGAGGGTCAGTGCTGAGGGAGCGCCGCACTGTCGGAGGGTCAGTGCTGAGGGAGCGCCGCACTGTCGGAGGGTCAGTGCTGAGGGAGCGCCGCACTGTCGGAGGGTCAGTGCTGAGGGAGCGCCGCACTGTCGGAGGGTCAGTGCTGAGGGAGCGCCGCACTGTCGGAGGGTCAGTGCTGAGGGAGCGCCGCACTGTCGGAGGGTCAGTGCTGAGGGAGCGCCGCACTGTCGGAGGGTCAGTGCTGAGGGAGCGCCGCACTGTCGGAGGGTCAGTGCTGAGGGAGCGCCGCACTGTCGGAGGGTCAGTGCTGAGGGAGCGCCGCACTGTCGGAGGGTCAGTGCTGAGGGAGCGCCGCACTGTCGGAGGGTCAGTGCTGAGGGAGCGCCGCACTGTCGGAGGGTCAGTGCTGAGGGAGCGCCGCACTGTCGGAGGGTCAGTGCTGAGGGAGCGCCGCACTGTCGGAGGGTCAGTGCTGAGGGAGCGCCGCACTGTCGGAGGGTCAGTGCTGAGGGAGCGCCGCACTGTCGGAGGGTCAGTGCTGAGGGAGCGCCGCACTGTCGGAGGGTCAGTGCTGAGGGAGCGCCGCACTGTCGGAGGGTCAGTGCTGAGGGAGCGCCGCACTGTCGGAGGGTCAGTGCTGAGGGAGCGCCGCACTGTCGGAGGGTCAGTGCTGAGGGAGCGCCGCACTGTCGGAGGGTCAGTGCTGAGGGAGCGCCGCACTGTCGGAGGGTCAGTGCTGAGGGAGCGCCGCACTGTCGGAGGGTCAGTGCTGAGGGAGCGCCGCACTGTCGGAGGGTCAGTGCTGAGGGAGCGCCGCACTGTCGGAGGGTCAGTGCTGAGGGAGCGCCGCACTGTCGGAGGGTCAGTGCTGAGGGAGCGCCGCACTGTCGGAGGGTCAGTGCTGAGGGAGCGCCGCACTGTCGGAGGGTCAGTGCTGAGGGAGCGCCGCACTGTCGGAGGGTCAGTGCTGAGGGAGCGCCGCACTGTCGGAGGGTCAGTGCTGAGGGAGCGCCGCACTGTCGGAGGGTCAGTGCTGAGGGAGCGCCGCACTGTCGGAGGGTCAGTGCTGAGGGAGCGCCGCACTGTCGGAGGGTCAGTGCTGAGGGAGCGCCGCACTGTCGGAGGGTCAGTGCTGAGGGAGCGCCGCACTGTCGGAGGGTCAGTGCTGAGGGAGCGCCGCACCGTCGGAGGGTCAGTGCTGAGGGAGCGCCGCACCGTCGGAGGGTCAGTGCTGAGGGAGCGCCGCACCGTCGGAGGGTCAGTGCTGAGGGAGCGCCGCACCGTCGGAGGGTCAGTGCTGAGGGAGCGCCGCACCGTCGGAGGGTCAGTGCTGAGGGAGCGCCGCACCGTCGGAGGGTCAGTGCTGAGGGAGCGCCGCACCGTCGGAGGGTCAGTGCTGAGGGAGCGCCGCACCGTCGGAGGGTCAGTGCTGAGGGAGCGCCGCCCCGTCGGAGGGTCAGTGCTGAGGGAGCGCCGCACTGTCGGAGGGTCAGTGCTGAGGGAGCGCCGCACTGTCGGAGGGTCAGTGCTGAGGGAGCGCCGCACTGTCGGAGGGTCAGTGCTGAGGGAGCGCCGCACTGTCGGAGGGTCAGTGCTGAGGGAGCGCCGCACTGTCGGAGGGTCAGTGCTGAGGGAGCGCCGCACTGTCGGAGGGTCAGTGCTGAGGGAGCGCCGCACTGTCGGAGGGTCAGTGCTGAGGGAGCGCCGCACTGTCGGAGGGTCAGTGCTGAGGGAGCGCCGCACTGTGGGAGGGTCAGTGCTGAGGGAGCGCCGCACTGTGGGAGGGTCAGTGCTGAGGGAGCGCCGCACTGTGGGAGGGTCAGTGCTGAGGGAGCGCCGCACTGTGGGAGGGTCAGTGCTGAGGGAGCGCCGCACTGTGGGAGGGTCAGTGCTGAGGGAGCGCCGCACTGTGGGAGGGTCAGTGCTGAGGGAGCGCCGCACTGTGGGAGGGTCAGTGCTGAGGGAGCGCCGCACTGTGGGAGGGTCAGTGCTGAGGGAGCGCCGCACTGTGGGAGGGTCAGTGCTGAGGGAGCGCCGCACTGTGGGAGGGTCAGTGCTGAGGGAGCGCCGCACTGTGGGAGGGTCAGTGCTGAGGGAGCGCCGCACTGTGGGAGGGTCAGTGCTGAGGGAGCGCCGCACTGTGGGAGGGTCAGTGCTGAGGGAGCGCCGCACTGTGGGAGGGTCAGTGCTGAGGGAGCGCCGCACTGTGGGAGGGTCAGTGCTGAGGGAGCGCCGCACTGTGGGAGGGTCAGTGCTGAGGGAGCGCCGCACTGTGGGAGGGTCAGTGCTGAGGGAGCGCCGCACTGTGGGAGGGTCAGTGCTGAGGGAGCGCCGCACTGTGGGAGGGTCAGTGCTGAGGGAGCGCCGCACTGTGGGAGGGTCAGTGCTGAGGGAGCGCCGCACTGTGGGAGGTTCAGTGCTGAGGGAGCGCCGCACTGTCGGCGGGTCAGTGCTGAGGGAGCGCCGCACTGTGGGAGGGTCAGTGCTGAGGGAGCGCCGCACTGTGGGAGGGTCAGTGCTGAGGGAGCGCCGCACTGTGGGAGGGTCAGTGCTGAGGGAGCGCCGCACTGTGGGAGGGTCAGTGCTGAGGGAGCGCCGCACTGTGGGAGGGTCAGTGCTGAGGGAGCGCCGCACTGTGGGAGGGTCAGTGCTGAGGGAGCGCCGCACTGTGGGAGGGTCAGTGCTGAGGGAGCGCCGCACTGTGGGAGGGTCAGTGCTGAGGGAGCGCCGCACTGTGGGAGGGTCAGTGCTGAGGGAGCGCCGCACTGTGGGAGGGTCAGTGCTGAGGGAGCGCCGCACTGTGGGAGGGTCAGTGCTGAGGGAGCGCCGCACTGTGGGAGGGTCAGTGCTGAGGGAGCGCCGCACTGTGGGAGGGTCAGTGCTGAGGGAGCGCCGCACTGTGGGAGGGTCAGTGCTGAGGGAGCGCCGCACTGTGGGAGGGTCAGTGCTGAGGGAGCGCCGCACTGTGGGAGGGTCAGTGCTGAGGGAGCGCCGCACTGTCGGAGGGTCAGTGCTGAGGGAGCGCCGCACTGTCGGAGGGTCAGTGCTGAGGGAGCGCCGCACTGTGGGAGGGTCAGTGCTGAGGGAGCGCCGCACTGTCGGAGGGTCAGTGCTGAGGGAGCGCCGCACTGTCGGAGGGTCAGTGCTGAGGGAGCGCCGCACTGTCGGAGGGTCAGTGCTGAGGGAGCGCCGCACTGTCGGAGGGTCAGTGCTGAGGGAGCGCCGCACTGTCGGGATGAGACATTAAACTGAGGCCCCTTCTGCCCTTTCAGGCGGGTGTGGAGGATTCCACAGCTAGGATTGGCGGAGAGCGGGGGTGGGGGGATTTGTGGGGGGATTGGGGGGGAGATTTCTCCCCGGTGTCCTGGGGCCAATATTTGTCCCTCAGCCGACATCCCTTACGAGCTGATAAGGTGGGTCAATATTACAGTCGTGGGCTCTTGCTGTGCGCGAATTGGCTGCTTTGTTCCTTCCGCTGCTGCAGTCAGCGCATTTCCCAATCGCTCGTTGACCGTGAGCAGAGTTGGGATGTCCAGTGAGTGAGGCCTAGAGATGCCGTTGACATGTGACCCCCTTCTCTCTCTCTCTCTCTCTCCCTCTCTCTCTCTCTCTCTCCCACCCTCCCTCAGACAAGATTCACAAGGAGATGCGGAGGATGTTCCAGGTGCCGCCGGAGGAAGAAAGCCGCCTGTGGATGAGGAACTCGGACAGCTCGTGTGAAAGGCTGAGGAACCCCCAGAGTAACGTCAACAGCTCGTGCCTCTGCTCGGGACAGGTGAGGCCGGGGTGCGTTGTGGAGGCCGGTGGTGGGTGCGTTTCGGAGGAGACAGACGCCGGGCGAGTGGGTGGGGTGGACACCGGATGTGGCAGGTTGTGAGTGGGCAGGAGAGCGAGGCTGAGGGCCGAGCAGCGGCAGGTTCACCAAGCACAGAGGTAAAATCAGCTGTCTTTGTCCCGCAGACTCTGATCATGGAATCACGCAATGAGGACGGGACCTGGCCGACAGTGAGACCCCATGTCACGTGAGTGTTAAATACACGGGTCCCGTCACCCTGTGGGGGGAATCACAGACCCATCACCCTGTGGGGGGAATCACAGACCCGTCACCCTGTGGGGGGAATCACAGACCCGTCACCCTGTGGGGGGAATCACAGACCCGTCACCCTGTGGGGGGAATCACAGACCCGTCACCCTGTGGGGGGAATCACAGACCCGTCACCCTGTGGGGGGAATCACAGACCCGTCACCCTGTGGGGGGAATCACAGACCCGTCACCCTGTGGGGGGAATCACAGACCCGTCACCCTGTGGGGGGAATCACAGACCCGTCACCCTGTGGGGGGAATCACAGACCCGTCACCCTGTGGGGGGAATCACAGACCCGTCACCCTGTGGGGGGAATCACAGACCCGTCACCCTGTGGGGGGAATCACAGACCCGTCACCCTGTGGGGGGAATCACAGACCCGTCACCCTGTGGGGGGAATCACAGACCCGTCACCCTGTGGGGGGAATCACAGACCCGTCACCCTGTGGGGGGAATCACAGACCCGTCACCCTGTGGGGGGAATCACAGACCCGTCACCCTGTGGGGGGAATCACAGACCCGTCACCCTGTGGGGGGAATCACAGACCCGTCACCCTGTGGGGGGAATCACAGACCCGTCACCCTGTGGGGGGAATCACAGACCCGTCACCCTGTGGGGGGAATCACAGACCCGTCACCCTGTGGGGGGAATCACAGACCCGTCACCCTGTGGGGGGAATCACAGACCCGTCACCCTGTGGGGGGAATCACAGACCCGTCACCCTGTGGGGGGAATCACAGACCCGTCACCCTGTGGGGGGAATCACAGACCCGTCAGCCTGTGGGGGGAATCACAGACCCGTCAGCCTGTGGGGGGAATCACAGACCCGTCAGCCTGTGGGGGGAATCACAGACCCGTCAGCCTGTGGGGGGAATCACAGACCCGTCAGCCTGTGGGGGGAATCACAGACCCGTCAGCCTGTGGGGGGAATCACAGACCCGTCAGCCTGTGGGGGGAATCACAGACGCAGACCCGTCAGCCTGTGGGGGGAATCACAGACGCAGACCCGTCAGCCTGTGGGGGGAATCACAGACGCAGACCCGTCAGCCTGTGGGGGGAATCGCAGACGCAGACCCGTCAGCCTGTGGGGGGAATCACAGACGCAGACCCGTCAGCCTGTGGGGGGAATCACAGACGCAGACCCGTCAGCCTGTGGGGGGAATCACAGACGCAGACCCGCCACCCTGTGGGGGGAATCACAGACGCAGACCCGCCACCCTGTGGGGGGAATCACAGACGCAGACCCGCCACCCTGTGGGGGGAATCACAGACGCAGACCCGCCACCCTGTGGGGGGAATCACAGACGCAGACCCGCCACCCTGTGGGGGGAATCACAGACCCGTCACCCTGTGGGGGGAATCACAGACCCGTCACCCTGTGGGGGGAATCACAGACCCGTCACCCTGTGGGGGGAATCACAGACCCGTCACCCTGTGGGGGGAATCACAGACCCGTCACCCTGTGGGGGGAATCACAGACCCGTCACCCTGTGGGGGGAATCACAGACCCGTCACCCTGTGGGGGGAATCACAGACCCGTCACCCTGTGGGGGGAATCACAGACCCGTCACCCTGTGGGGGGAATCACAGACCCGTCACCCTGTGGGGGGAATCACAGACCCGTCACCCTGTGGGGGGAATCACAGACCCGTCACCCTGTGGGGGGAATCACAGACCCGTCACCCTGTGGGGGGAATCACAGACCCGTCACCCTGTGGGGGGAATCACAGACCCGTCACCCTGTGGGGGGAATCACAGACCCGTCACCCTGTGGGGGGAATCACAGACCCGTCACCCTGTGGGGGGAATCACAGACCCGTCACCCTGTGGGGGGAATCACAGACCCGTCACCCTGTGGGGGGAATCACAGACCCGTCACCCTGTGGGGGGAATCACAGACCCGTCACCCTGTGGGGGGAATCACAGACCCGTCACCCTGTGGGGGGAATCACAGACCCGTCACCCTGTGGGGGGAATCACAGACCCGTCACCCTGTGGGGGGAATCACAGACCCGTCACCCTGTGGGGGGAATCACAGACCCGTCACCCTGTGGGGGGAATCACAGACCCGTCACCCTGTGGGGGGAATCACAGACCCGTCACCCTGTGGGGGGAATCACAGACCCGTCACCCTGTGGGGGGAATCACAGACACAGACCCGCGTCCCGTCACCGTGTGGGGGAATCACAGACACAGAGCCACGTCCCGTCACCGTGTGGGGGAGGAGGAATGCTGCGACCTGTGTCACTGACCCTGTGCCCTCTTTGCTAGGCGAAACTTGCTGGATGGACAGGGTTCGTACTATCAGGGCCAGCCTGGTGTTTGTGGCTTGAGTAACCTTGGGAACACCTGCTTCATGAATTCTGCCCTCCAGGTAAGAACTGAGAGATGGGACAAGAGGAGGATTTGCGTAAGTAAACGGCACCCTGAAACCCTTGACAGCCAGAATTACTGAGGGAGCACCGCACTGTGGGAGGGTCAGTGCTGAGGGAGCGCCGCACTGTGGGAGGGTCAGTACTGAGGGAGCGCCGCACTGTGGGAGGGTCAGTGCTGAGGGAGCGCCGTACTGTGGGAGGGTCAGTGCTGAGGGAACGCCGCGCTGTGGGAGGGTTAGCTCCGCGGGAGCGCCGCGCTGTGGGAGGGTTAGCTCCGCGGGAGCGCCGCGCTGTGGGAGGGTTAGCTCCGCGGGAGCGCCGCGCTGTGGGAGGGTTAGCTCCGCGGGAGCGCCGCGCTGTGGGAGGGTTAGCTCCGCGGGAGCGCCGCGCTGTGGGAGGGTTAGCTCCGCGGGAGCGCCGCGCTGTGGGAGGGTTAGCTCCGCGGGAGCGCCGCGCTGTGGGAGGGTTAGCTCCGCGGGAGCGCCGCGCTGTGGGAGGGTTAGCTCCGCGGGAGCGCCGCGCTGTGGGAGGGTTAGCTCCGCGGGAGCGCCGCGCTGTGGGAGGGTTAGCGCCGAGGGAGCGCCGCGTTGTCGGAGGGTTAGCGCCGAGGGAGCGCCGCGCTGTCGGAGGGTCAGCCTTTCGGGTTGGGACATGAAACCGAGGGCCTGTCTGTCCACTCGGGTGGGTGTTAAGGAACCCACAGCCACTATTGGAAGAAGATTTTGGTGAGGTTTGGGCAGTGACTGGGAGGGAGGTGAGGGAGTTATGCCCGGTATCCTGGGACCAATATTTATCCCTCAGCCAACATCACTACCAACAGATGATCTGGGTCCTTATTTGCTCTTTGTGGGATTTTGCTGTGCGCCAGCATTTTACCTTTCAGTAAAGCACGTCATTGGCTGTGAAACATGTTATGGTAGTGAACATTGCTCCCGAAATTCCAGTCCGTCTTTGGGTAGACCATGAAATCCTCTTGAATGGACATTTGATGGTTTGAGTGTGTCATGGTAGATAAGGGTTGGAAAGAGATTAACCACTCTCGGGCAGAGATGAGAAGCGTGGTTCGAGGTAATTGATGCCTGGCGTGGATGGGGGAGTTGTCTCTGGATGTGGGTTAGGTTCTGAGGGTTTGTCTCTCCCTATCCCGAACCCCCGTCTCCCCCTCCGCCCGTCCTCGATGGCAAGTTTCAGATAACTTGCTTTTCAGCTCTGTCCCCCAGGAATTGAACCCGAGTTGTGAATTTTCTCAGTTGTGTAAACCCTTGTTGCTGCCGTGTGATCGGTGAACCTCTGTCCAGCCCCCTTGCCCCCTGTCCCTTTTTTTTTTTTGAAGGTCTAAAAATCGAACCGGAGCTTTGACAGGGTTGGGACAGGTACAGGCTCCGGGGTAAGGAAGGTCCAAGCAGAGGCTCGTGTTAGCAATCCAGTTCGTCACTTCCTGAATGAGCCTCCGACGTGTGAGGATTGATCGCCTCAGATTCTCAGTGTGGAAGAATCTGGCTTTTATTGCGTGCCTATTGGCCACGTTCTGTACCAGCTACACGTGGAGGGTCATACGGAGATGTATTTGTTCAGTGTGCCGGGGGTCCCTCACCTACTCTCTCTCTCTCTCTCTCTCGCTCTCTCCTGCAGTGTCTCAGTAGTACACCTCCCCTGACGGACTATTTCCTCACTAACGGCTATGTCGAGGAATTAAACCTGGATAATCCTCTGGGGATGCAGGGGGAGATTGCGGAAGCTTACGCTGATATCATCAAGCAGATCTGGTCAGGCCGTCATTACACAGTCATCCCTCGAATGTTCAAGGTAATGAGGGGTTCGGGTCACCGCACACCCTGGGAATCTGTGAATGTTGCTATTTCTCTCCCCTCACCGCCCCCGCTGACCCTCCCTCGCTCTTTGTCTTCCCTTCTCTCATTTCAAACCCCGTGCTGTACTTGTCCTGGGAGTGTTTGATGGGGGACGGTGTAGAGGGAGCTTTACTCTGTATCTAACCCCGTGCTGTACCTGTCCTGGGAGTGTTTGATGGGGACGGTGTAGAGGGAGATTTACTCTGTATCTAACCTCGTGCTGTACCTGTCCTGGGAGTGTTTGATGGGGACGGTGCAGAGGGAGCGTTACTCTGTATCTAGCCCCGTGCTGTACCTGTCCTGGGAGTGTTTGATGGGGACGGTGCAGAGGGAGCGTTACTCTGTATCTAGCCCCGTGCTGTACCTGTCCTGAGAGTGTTTGATGGGGACGGTGTAGAGGGAGCGTTACTGTGCGTCTTGTCCTGTTGATGACTCTGCCTCTCACCCACAGACCCGAGTGGGACATTTTGCCCCCCAGTTCTCAGGTTATCAGCCTCACGACTCGCAGGAGTTGCTGGCGTTTCTGCTCGATGGACTGCACGAGGACCTGAACCGAGTGAGGAGGAAAGAGTACGTGGAGCTGAAGGACGCAGACGGGAGGGAGGATGAGGTGAGGGTGAGAGTGGGGACCCCCCAGCGCTGGAAGGTGTGTGGCAGGGGAGAGGGGGGGACGGGTACCTGCCGGGGGCTCCTTGGAGTGCTTTGTAGGAGTGGAACAGGGTCTCCGTGTGTGTGTGTGTGTTCACGGGGGGAGAAGGGGTTTCCCTGTGTGTGTGTGTTCACGAGGGAGAGGGGGTCTCCCTGTGTGTGTGTGTTCACGAGGGAGAGGGGGTCTCCCTGTGTGTGTGTGTTCACGGTCGGAGAGGGAGAGGGGGTCTCCCTGTGTGTGTGTGTTCACGGGGGGAGAGAGAGAAGGGGTCTCCCTGTGTGTGTGTGTTCACGGGGGGAGAGGGAGAGCGGGTCTCCCTGTGTGTGTGTGTTCACGGAGGGAGAGGGGGTCTCCCTGTGTGTGTGTTCACGTGCGGAGATGGTGTCTCCCTGTGTGTGTGTGTGTGTGTTCACGGGGGGTGAGGGAGAGGGGGTCTCCCTGTGTGTGTGTTCACGTGCGGAGATGGTGTCTCCCTATGTGTGTGTGTGTGTGTGTGTGTGTGTGTTCACGGGGGGAGAGGGAGAGAGGGTCTCACTGTGTGTGTGTGTGTTCACGGAGGGAGAGGGGGTCTCCCTGTGTGTGTGTGTTCACGGAGGGAGAGGGGGTCTCCCTGTGTGTGTGTGTTCACGGAGGGAGAGGGGGTCTCCCTGTGTGTGTGTTCACGGGGGGAGAGAGAGAGTGGGTCTCCCTGTGTGTGTGTTCACGGGAGGGGGGAGGGAGAGGGAGTCTCCCTGTGTGTGTGTGTGTGTGTGTTCACGGGGTGAGAGGGGATCTCCCCGTGTGTGTGTGTGTACACAGGAGGGGAGGGAGACGGGGTCTCCCTGTGTGTGTGTGTGTGTGTGTGTGTGTGTGTGTGTGTTCACGGGGGGACGGGGAGACAGGGTCTCAGTGTGTGTGTGTGTGTGTGTGCACGAGGGGAGAGGGAGGGGGTCTCCCTGTGAGTGAGTGTGTGTGTGTGTGAGTGTGTGTGTGTGTGTGAGTGTGTGTGTGTGTGAGTGTGTGTGTGTGTGAGTGTGTGTGTGTGTGAGTGTGTGTGTGTTCACAGGGGGTGAGGGAGAGGGGGTCTCCCTGTGTGTGTGTTCACGAGGGGAGAGGTGGTGTGTGTGTGTTCGTGTGTGTGTTCGTGTGTGTGTTCGTGTGTGTGTTCGTGTGTGTGTTCGTGTGTGTGTTCGTGTGTGTGTTCGTGTGTGTGTTCGTGTGTGTGTTCGTGTGTGTGTTCGTGTGTGTGTTCGTGTGTGTGTTCGTGTGTGTGTTCGTGTGTGTGTTCGTGTGTGTGTTCGTGTGTGTGTTCGTGTGTGTGTTCGTGTGTGTGTTCGTGTTCGTGTTCACGGGGGGAGAGGGAGAGGGGGTCTCCCTGTGTGTGTGTGTGTTCACGGGGGGAGAGGGAAAGGGGGTCTCCCTGTGTTTGTGTGTGTGTGTGTGTGTGTGTGTTCACGGGGGGAGAGAGAGAGGGGGTCTCCCTGTGTGTGTGTGTGTGTTCACGGGGGGAGAGGGAGAGGGGGTCTCCCTGTGTGTGTGTTCACGGGGGGAGAGGGTGTCTCCCTGTGTGTGTGTGTGTGTTCACGGGGGGAGAGGGTGTCTCCCTGTGTGTGTGTGTGTTCACGGGGGGAGAGGGTGTCTCCGTGTGTGTGTGTGTGTTCACGGGGGGAGAGGGTGTCTCCCTGTGTGTGTGTGTGTTCACGGGGGGAGAGGGTGTCTCCCTGTGTGTGTGTGTGTGTTCACGGGGGGAGAGGGTGTCTCCCTGTGTGTGTGTGTGTGTTCACGGGGGGAGAGGGGGTCTCCCTGTGTGTGTGTGTGTGTGTTCACGGGGGGAGAGGGGGTCTCCCTGTGTGTGTGTGTTCACGGGTGGGAGGGAGAGAGGGGGTCTCCCTGTGTGTGTGTGTGTTCACGGGGGGAGAGGGTGTCTCCCTGTGTGTGTGTGTGTTCACGGGGGGAGAGGGGGTCTCCCTGTGTGTGTGTGTGTGTGTCTGTTCATGGGGGGAGAGGGAGAGGGGGTCTCCCTGTGTGTGTGTGTGTGTTCATGGGGGGTTCTCCCTGTGTGTGTGTGTTCACGTGCAGAGAGGGTGTCTCCCTGTGTGTGCGTGTGTGTGTGTGTGTTCACGGGGGGAGAGGGAGAGGGGGTCTCCCTGTGTGTGTGTTCACGGGGGGAGAGGGAGAGGGGGTCTCCCTGTGTGTGTGTGTGTGTGTGTGTGTGTGTTCACGGGGTGGGAGAGGGTCTCCCTGTGTGTGTGTGTGTTCACGGGGGGAGAGAGAGAGGGGGTCTCCCTGTGTGTGTGTGTGTTCACGGGGGGAGAGGGGGTCTCCCTGTGTGTGTGTGTTCACG
This sequence comes from Carcharodon carcharias, assembly GCF_017639515.1. Classification (NCBI taxonomy): domain Eukaryota; kingdom Metazoa; phylum Chordata; class Chondrichthyes; order Lamniformes; family Lamnidae; genus Carcharodon; species Carcharodon carcharias. The sequence continues at coordinate 24,387 of NW_024470716.1, forward strand.
GGGGGAGAGGGAGAGGGGGTCTCCCTGTGTGTGTGTGTGTGTTCACGGGTGGGAGGGAGAGAGGGGGTCTCCCTATGTGTGTTCATGGGGGAGAGAGAGAGAGGGGGTCTCCCTATGTGTATGTTCACGGCGGGATGGGTAGAGGGGGCCTCCCTGTGTGTGTGTGTTCACGGGGGGAGACCGGGTCTCCCTGTGTGTGTGTGTGTGTTCACGGGGTGAGGGGGTCTCCCTGTGTGTTTGTGTACACGGCGGGAGGGGGAGAAGGGGTCTCCCTGTGTGTGTGTGTTCACAGGGGTAGAGGGAGAGGGGGTCTCCCTGTGTGTGTGTTTTCACGGAGGGAGAGGGGGTGTCTCCCTGTGTGTGTTCATGGGGGGAGAGGGAGAGGGAGAGGGGTTCTCCCTGTGTGTGTGTGTTCACGGGGGGAGAGGGTGTCTCCCTGTGTGTGTGTGTTCACGGGTGGGAGGGAGAGAGGGGGTCTCCCTGTGTGTGTGTTCACGGGGGGAGAGGGTGTCTCCCTGTGTGTGTGTGTGTGTGTTCACGAGGGAGAGGGGGTCTTCCTGTGTGTGTGTGTGTGTGTTCACGGGGGGAGAGGGGGTCTCCCTGTGTGTGTGTGCGTGTGTGTGTTCACGGGGGGAGAGGGAGAGGTGGTCTCCCTGTGTGTGTGTGTGTGTTCACGGGTGGGAGGGAGAGAGGGGGTCTCCCTATGTGTGTTCATGGGGGAGAGAGAGAGAGGGGGTCTCCCTATGTGTATGTTCACGGCGGGATGGGTAGAGGGGGCCTCCCTGTGTGTGTGTGTTCACGGGGGGAGACCGGGTCTCCCTGTGTGTGTGTGTTCACGGGGGGAGAGGGAGAGGGGGTCTCCCTGTGTGTGTGTGTTCACGGGGTGAGGGGGTCTCCCTGTGTGTGTTTACGGGGGGAGAGGGGGTCTCCCTGTGTGTGTGTGTTCACGGGGGGAGAGGGAGAGGGGGTCTCCCTGTGTGTGTGTGTTCACGGGGGGAGAGGGAGAGGGGGTCTCCCTGTGTGTGTTCATGGGGGGAGAGGGAGAGGGAGAGGGGGTCTCCCTGTGTGTGTGTGTTCACGGGGGGAGAGGGAGAGGGGGTCTCCCTGTGTGTGTGTGTTCACGGGGTGAGGGGGTCTCCCTGTGTGTGTTTACGGGGGGAGAGGCGGTCTCCCTGTGTGTGTGTGTGTGTTCACATGGGGAGAGGGGGTCTCCCTGCGTGTGTGTGTTCACGGGGTGAGGGGGTCTCCCTGTGTGTGTGTGTGTGTTCACATGGGGAGAGGGGGTCTCCCTGCGTGTGTGTGTTCACGGGGGGAGAGGCGGTCTCCCTGTGTGTGTGTGTGTGTTCACGGGGTGAGGGGGTCTCCCTGCGTGTGTGTGTGTTCACATGGGGAGAGGCGGTCTCACTGCGTGTGTGTGTTCACACTGGGGGAGAGGGAGAGGGGAATCTCCCTGTGTGTGTGTGTTCACGGGGGGAGAGGGAGAGGGGATCTCCGTGTGTGTGTGTTTTCACGGGGGGAGAGAGAGAGGGGGTCTCCCTGTGTGTGTGTGTGTGTGTGTGTGTGTGTGTGTGTGTGTTCACGGGGGGAGAGGGAGGGGGTCTCCCTGTGTGTGTGTGTTCACGGGGGGAGAGGGAGGGGGTCTCCCTGTGTGTGTGTGTTCACGGTGGGGAAAGTGAGAGGGGGTCTCCCTGTGTGTGTGTGTTCACGGTGGGGAAAGTGAGAGGGGGTCTCCCTGTGTGTGTGTGTGTGTGTGTGTGTTCACGGGGGGAGAGGGAGGGGGTCTCCCTGTGTGTGTGTGTTCACGGGGGGAGAGGGAGGGGGTCTCCCTGTGTGTGTGTGTTCACGGGGGGAGAGGGAGGGGGTCTCCCTGTGTGTGTGTGTTCACGGTGGGGAGAGGGAGAGAGGTTCTCCCTGTGTGTGTGTGTTCACGGGGGGAGAGGGGGTCTCCCTGTGTGTGTGTGTTCACGGGGGGAGAGGGAGAGAGGGTCTCCCTGTGTGTCTGTGTTCACGGAGGGAGAGGGGGTCTCCCTGTGTGTGTGTTCACAGGGGGAGATGGAGAGGGGGTCTCCCTGTGTGTGTGTTCACGGGGGGAGAGGAAGAGGGGGTCTCCCTGTGTGTGTCTGTTCATGGGGGTAGAGGGGGGTTCTCCCTGTGTGTGTGTGTTCACGTGCGGAGAGGGTGTCTCCCTGTGTGTGTGTTCACGAGGGGAGAGGGAGAGGTGGTCTCCCTGTGTGTGTGTGTGTGTGTGTGTGTGTGTGTGTGTGTTCACGGGGGGGAGAGAGAGAGGGGGTCTCCCTGTGTGTGTGTGTTCACGAGGGGAGAGGGAGAGGTGGTCTCCCTGTGTGTGTGTGTGTGTGTGTGTGTGTGTGTTCACGGGGGGAGAGGGAGAGGGGTCTCCCTGTGTGTGTGTGCACGGATGGGCAGATGGGGGTCTCCCTTTGTGTGTGTGTTCACGGGGTGAGAGAGGGTCTCCCTGTGTGTGTGTGTGTTCACGTGGGAGAGAGGGTGTCTCCCTGTGTGTGTGTGTGTGTGTGTTCACACTGGGTAGGGGGAGAGGGGATCTCCCTGTGTGTGTGTGTGTGTGTGTGTGTACAGAGGAGGGGAGGGAGACGGGGTCTCCCTGTGTGTGTGTGTTTGTTCACGGGGGGACGGGGAGAGGGGGTCTCAGTGTGTGTGTGTGTGTGCACATGCGGGGAGAGGGAGGGGTTCTCCCTGTGTGTGTGTGTTCACGTGCGGAGAGGGTGTCTCCCTGTGTGTGTGTGTTCACGTGCGGAGAGGGGGTCTCCCTGTGTGTGTGTGTTCACGGGGGGTGAGGGAGAGGGGGTCTCCCTGTGTGTGTGTGTGTGTGTTCACGGGGTGAGAGGGGGTCTCCCTGTGTGTGTGTTCACGAGGGGAGAGGGAGAGGTGGTCTCCCTGTGTGTGTGTGTGTTCACGGGGTGAGAGAGGGTCTCCCCGTGTGTGTGTGTGTGTTCACGGGCGGTGAGGGAGAGGGGGTCTCCCTGTGTGTGTGTTCACGAGGGGAGAGGGAGAGGTGGTCTCCCTGTGTGTGTGTGTGTGTGTGTGTGTGTTCACGGGGGGAGAGAGAGAGGGGGTCTCCCTGTGTGTGTGTTCGCGGGGGGAGAGGGGGTCTCCCTGTGTGTGTGTGTTCACGGATGGGCAGAGGGGTGTCTCCCTTTGTGTGTGTGTTCACGGGGGGAGAGAGAGAGGTGGTCTCCCTTTGTGTGTGTGTTCACGGGGGGAGAGAGAGAGGTGGTCTCCCTTTGTGTGTGTGTTCACGGGGGGAGATGGAGAGGGGGTCTCCCTGTGTGTGTGTGTTCACGGGGGGAGAGGGGGTCTCCTTGTGTGCGTGTGTGTGTTCACGGGGGGAGAGGGAGAGGGGGTCTCCCTGTGTGTGTGTTCACCGGATTGGGGGGGAGAGAGAGAGGGGGTCTCCCTGTGTGTGTGTGTTCACGGGGGGAGAGAGAGAGGGGGTCTCCCTGTGTGTGTGTGTTCACGGGGGGAGAGAGAGAGAGAGTCTCCCTGTGTGTGTGTGTTCACGGGGGGAGAGGGAGAGAGAGTCTCCCTGTGTGTGTGTGTGTGTTCACGGGGGGAGAGGGAGAGGGGGTCTCCCTGTGTGTGTGTGTTCACGGGGTGAGGGGGTCTCCCTGTGTGTGTGTGTGTGTTCACATGGGGAGAGGGGGTCTCCCTGTGTGTGTTTACGGAGGGAGAGGGGGAGAGAGGGGGTCTCAGTGTGTGTGTGTTCACGGTCGGAGAGGGAGAGAGGGTCTCCCTGTGTGTGTGTGTGTGTGTGTGTGTGTGTGTTCACGGGGGGGAGAGAGAGAGAGGGGGTCTCCCTGTGTGTGTGTGTTCACGGGGGGAGAGGGGGTCTCCCTGTGTGTGTGTGTTCACGGGGTGAGAGAGGGTCTCCCTGTGTGTGTGTGTGTTCACGTGGGAGAGAGGGTGTCTCCCTGTGTGTGTGTGTGTGTGTGTTCACACTGGGTAGGGGGAGAGGGGATCTCCCTGTGTGTGTGTGTGTGTGTGTGTGTACAGAGGAGGGGAGGGAGACGGGGTCTCCCTGTGTGTGTGTGTGTTCACGTGGGAGAGAGGGTGTCTCCCTGTGTGTGTGTGTGTGTGTGTTCACACTGGGTAGGGGGAGAGGGGATCTCCCTGTGTGTGTGTGTGTGTGTGTGTGTGTGTGTGTGTGTACACAGGAGGGGAGGGAGACGGGGTCTCCCTGTGTGTGTGTGTTTGTTCACGGGGGGACGGGGAGACAGGGTCTCAGTGTATGTGTGTGTGTGCACATGCGGGGAGAGGGAGAGGGGAATCTCCCTATGTGTGTGTGTGTGTTCACGGGTGGGAGGGGGAGAGGGGGTCTCCCTGTGTGTGTGTGTGTGTGTGTGTGTGTGTTCACGGGGGAGTGGGAGAGGGGGTCTCCCTGTGTGTGTGTGTGTGTTCACATGGGGAGAGGGGGTCTCCCTGTGTGTGTTTACGGAGGGAGAGGGGGAGAGAGGGGGTCTCAGTGTGTGTGTGTTCACGGTCGGAGAGGGAGAGAGGGTCTCCCTGTGTGTGTGTGTTCACGGGGGGAGAGGGGGTCTCCTTGTGTGTGTGTGTGTGTTCACGGGGGGGAGAGAGAGAGAGGGGGTCTCCCTGTGTGTGTGTGTGTGTGTGTGTGTGTGTTCACGGGGGGAGAGGGAGAGGTGGTCTCCCTGTGTGTGTGTGTGTGTGTGTGTGTGTGTGTTCACGGGGGGGAGAGAGAGAGAGGGGGTCTCCCTGTGTGTGTGTGTGTGTGTGTGTGTGTGTGTTCACGGTGGGGAGAGAGAGAGAGGGGGTCTCCCTGTGTGTGTGTGTTCACGGGGGGAGAGGGGGTCTCCCTGTGTGTGTGTGTTCACGGGGTGAGAGAGGGTCTCCCTGTGTGTGTGTGTTCACGGGGTGAGAGAGGGTCTCCCTGTGTGTGTGTGTGTTCACGTGGGAGAGAGGGTGTCTCCCTGTGTGTGTGTGTGTGTGTGTGTGTGTGTGTTCACACTGGGTAGGGGGAGAGGGGATCTCCCTGTGTGTGTGTGTGTGTGTGTGTGTGTGTGTGTGTGTACACAGGAGGGGAGGGAGACGGGGTCTCCCTGTGTGTGTGTGTTTGTTCACGGGGGGACGGGGAGACAGGGTCTCAGTGTATGTGTGTGTGTGCACATGCGGGGAGAGGGAGAGGGGAATCTCCCTATGTGTGTGTGTGTGTTCACGGGTGGGAGGGGGAGAGGGGGTCTCCCTGTGTGTGTGTGTGTGTGTGTGTGTGTGTTCACGGGGGAGTGGGAGAGGGGGTCTCCCTGTGTGTGTGTGTGTGTGTGTGTGTGTTCACGGGGGGAGAGAGAGAGGGGGTCTCCCTGTGTGTGTGTGTGTGTTCACGGGGGAGTGGGAGAGGGGGTCTCCCTGTGTGTGTTTTCACAGGGGGAGAGAGAGAGGGTGTCTCCCTGTGTGTGTGTGTGTGTGTGTGTGTGTGTGTGTGTGTGTGTGTGTGTGTGTGTGTGTGTGTGTGTGTGTGTTTTCACAGGGGGAGAGAGAGAGGGTGTCTCCCTGTGTGTGTGTGTGTGTGTGTGTTCATGGGGTTAAAGGGAGAGGGGTTCTCCCTGCGTGTGTTCACGGGGTGGGGGGAAGAGGGGGTCTCCCTGTGTGTGTGTGTGTGTGTGTGTGTGTGTGTGTGTGTGTGTGTGTGTGTGTGTGTGTGTGTGTTTTCACAGGGGGAGAGGGGATCTCCCTGTGTGTGTGTTCACGGGGAGGGGGTGGGGGAGAGGGGGTCTCCCTGTGTGTGTGTTCACGGGGGGAGGGGGTGAGGGGGTCTCCCTGTGTGTGTGTTTACGGGGTGAGAGAGGGTCTCCCTGTGTGTGTGTGTGTGTTCAAGGGGGAGAGGGGGAGAGAGGGGGTCTCTCTGTGTGTGTGTTTACGGGGTGAGAGAGGGTCTCCCTGTGTGTGTGTGTGTGTTCAAGGGGGAGAGGGGGTCTCCCTGTGTGTGTGTGTGTGTTCAAGGGGGAGAGGGGGAGAGAGGGGGTCTCTCTGTGTGTGTTCACGGGGTGAGAGGGGGTCTCACTGTGTGTGTGTTCACACTGGGGGAGGGGGAGAGGGAGTCTCCGTGTGTGTGTGTGTGTGTTCACGGGGGGAGAGAGAGAGGGGGTCTCCCTGTGTGTGTGTGTGTGTGTGTGTGTGTTCACGGGGGAGTGGGAGAGGGGGTCTCCCTGTGTGTGTGTGTGTGTTCACGGGGGGAGAGGGGGTGAGAGGCGGTCTCACTGTGTGTGTGTGTGTGTGTGTGTGTGTGTGTGTTCATGGGGGGAGAGGGAGGGGGTCTCCCTGTGTGTGTTTTCACAGGGGGAGAGAGAGAGGGTGTCTCCCTGTGTGTGTGTGTGTGTGTGTGTGTGTGTGTGTGTGTGTGTGTGTGTGTGTGTGTGTGTGTGTGTTCATGGGGTTAAAGGGAGAGGGGTTCTCCCTGCGTGTGTTCACGGGGTGGGGGGAAGAGGGGGTCTCCCTGTGTGTGTGTGTGTGTGTGTGTGTGTGTGTGTGTGTTCACGGGGTGAGAGGGGGTCTCCCTGTGTGTGTGTGTGTGTGTGTGTGTGTGTGTGTTCACGGGGTGAGAGGGGGTCTCCCTGTGTGTGTGTGTGTGTGTGTGTGTGTTCACGGGGTGAGAGGGGGTCTCCCTGTGTGTGTGTGTTCACGGGGGGAGAGGGGGAGAGACAGGGTCTGTGTGTGTGTGTTCACACTGGGAGAGGGGGTCTCCCTGTGTGTGTCTGTTCATGGGGGGTTCTCCCTGTGTGTGTGTGTTCACGTGCTGAGAGGGTGTCTCCCTGTGTGTGTGTTCACGGGGGGAGAGGGGGTCTCCCTCTGTGTGTGTGTGTGTGTGTGTGTGTGTGTGTGTGTGTGTGTTCACGGGGGGGAGAGAGAGAGGGGGTCTCCCTGTGTGTGTGTATTCACGTGCGGAGAGGGTGTCTCCCTGTGTGTGTGTGTTCACGGGGGGAGAGGGAGAGGGGGTCTCCCTGTGTGTGTGTTCACGAGGGGAGAGGGAGAGGTGGTCTCCCTGTGTGTGTGTGTGTGTGTGTGTTCACGGGGTGAGAGAGGGTCTCCCCGTGTGTGTGTGTTCATGGGGGGATAGGGCGAGAGACAGGGTCTGTGTGTGTGTGTTCACACTGGGAGAGGGGGTCTCCCTGTGTGTGTGTGTTCACGGGGGGAGAGGGGGGTTCTCCCTGTGTGTGTGTGTTCACGTGCGGAGAGGGTGTCTCCCTGTGTGTGTGTGTGTGTTCACGGGGGGTGAGGGAGAGGGGGTCTCCCTGTGTGTGTGTTCACGAGGGGAGAGGGAGAGGTGGTCTCCCTGTGTGTGTGTGTGTGTGTGTGTGTTCACGGGGGGGAGAGAGAGAGGGGGTCTCCCTGTGTGTGTGTGTTCACGGGGGGAGAGGGGGTCTCCCTGTGTGTGTGTGTTCACGGGGGGAGAGGGAGAGGGGTCTCCCTGTGTGTGTGTGCACGGATGGGCAGATGGGGGTCTCCCTTTGTGTGTGTGTTCACGGGGTGAGAGAGGGTCTCCCTGTGTGTGTGTGTGTTCACGTGGGAGAGAGGGTGTCTCCCTGTGTGTGTGTGTGTGTGTGTTCACACTGGGTAGGGGGAGAGGGGATCTCCCTGTGTGTGTGTGTGTGTGTGTGTGTGTGTGTTCACGTGGGAGAGAGGGTGTCTCCCTGTGTGTGTGTGTGTGTGTTCACGTGGGAGAGAGGGTGTCTCCCTGTGTGTGTGTGTGTGTGTGTGTGTGTGTGTGTGTGTGTGTGTATGTGTGTGTTCACACTGGGTAGGGGGAGAGGGGATCTCCCTGTGTGTGTGTGTGTGTGTGTACACAGGAGGGGAGGGAGACGGGGTCTCCCTGTGTGTGTGTGTTTGTTCACGGGGTACGGGGAGACAGGGTCTCAGTGTGTGTGTGTGTGTGCACATGCGGGGAGAGGGAGGGGTTCTCCCTGTGTGTGTGTGTGTTCACGTGCGGAGAGGGTGTCTCCCTGTGTGTGTGTGTTCACGTGCGGAGAGGGGGTCTCCCTGTGTGTGTGTGTTCACGGGGGGAGAGGGAGAGGGGGTCTCCCTGTGTGTGTGTGTGTGTGTGTGTGTTCACGGGGTGAGAGAGGGTCTCCCCGTGTGTGTGTGTGTTCATGGGGGGATAGGGCGAGAGACAGGGTCTGTGTGTGTGTGTTCACACTGGGAGAGGGGGTCTCCCTGTGTGTGTGTGTGTTCACGGGGGGAGAGGGGGAGAGACAGGGTCTGTGTGTGTGTGTTCACACTGGGAGAGGGGGTCTCCCTGTGTGTGTGTGTGTGTGTGTGTGTGTTCACGGGGGGAGAGGGAGGGGGTCTCCCTGTGTGTGTGTTCACGGTGGGGAAAGTGAGAGGGGGTTTCCCTGTGTGTGTGTGTTCACGGGGGGAGAGGGGGAGAGAGGCGGTCTCACTGTGTGTGTGTGTGTGTTCACGGGGGGAGAGGCGGTCTCACTGCGTGTGTGTGTGTGTTCACGGGGGGAGAGGCGGTCTCACTGCGTGTGTGTGTGTGTGTTCACACTGGGGGAGAGGGAGAGGGGAATCTCCCTATGTGTGTGTGTGTTCACGGGTGGGAGGGGGAGAGGGGGTCTCCCTGTGTGTGTGCGTTCACGGGGGGAGAGGGAGAGGGGGTCTCCCTGTGTGTGTGTGTGTGTGTGTGTGTGTGTGTGTGTTCACGGGGGAGTGGGAGAGGGGGTCTCCCTGTGTGTGTGTGTGTGTGTGTGTGTGTGTGTGTGTGTTCACGGGGGAGTGGGAGAGGGGTTCTCCCTGTGTGTGTGTGTTCACGGGGGGAGAGGGGGTGAGAGGCGGTCTCACTGTGTGCGTGTGTGTGTTCATGGGGGGAGAGGGAGGGGGTCTCCCTGTGTGTGTTTTCACAGGGGGAGAGAGAGAGGGTGTCTCCCTGTGTGTGTGTGTGTGTGTGTGTTCATGGGGTTAAAGGGAGAGGGGTTCTCCCTGCGTGTGTTCACGGGGTGGGGGGAAGAGGGGGTCTCCCTGTGTGTGTGTGTGTGTGTGTGTGTCTGTATGTGTGTGTCTGTATGTGTGTGTCTGTATGTGTGTGTCTGTATGTGTGTGTCTGTATGTGTGTGTCTGTATGTGTGTGTGTGTCTGTGTGTGTCTGTGTGTGTCTGTGTGTGTCTGTGTGTGTGTGTGTGTGTGTTTTCACAGGGGGAGAGGGAGAGGGGGTCTCCCTGTGTGTGTGTGTGTGTTCACGGAGGGAGAGGGGGTCTCCCTGTGTGTGTGTGTGTGTGTGTTCAAGGGAGGGGAGAGAGAGAGTGAGTCTCCCTATGTGTGTGTTCACGGGGGGAGAGGGGGTCTCCCTGTGTGTGTGTGTGTGTGTGTTCAAGGGAGGGGAGAGAGAGAGTGAGTCTCCCTATGTGTGTGTTCACGGGGGGAGAGGGGGTCTCCCTGTGTGTGTGTTCACGGGGAGGGGGTGGGGGAGAGGGGGTCTCCCTGTGTGTGTGTGTGTGTTCAAGGGGGAGAGGGGGTGAGAGGGGGTCTCACTGTGTGTGTGTTCACACTGGGGGAGGGGGAGAGGTGGTCTCCCTGTGTGTGTGTGTGTGTGTGTGAGTGTTCACGGGGGGAGAGGGGGGTTCTCCCTGTGTGTGTGTTAAGGGGGGCGGAGAAGGGGGTCTCCGTGTGTGCGTGCTCTCTCTGGTGGACAGGAACACTCGGAGGATTTGCAAACACTCTCGCTGACTCTCTCTCTCTCTCTCTCTCTCTCTCTCTCTCTCTGTCTCTCCACCTCCCCCCAACCCTCTGCTCCACAGGTCGTCGCTGTGGAAGCCTGGACCAATCACAGGAGGAGAAATGACTCCATCATCGTTGACATCTTCCATGGCCTCTTCAAGTCCACGTTGGTGTGTCCGCAGTGTCGCAAGATCTCGGTGACGTTTGACCCTTTCTGCTACCTCAGTGCCCCCCTGCCCGTCAGCCCTGAGAGGGTGCTCGAGATCTTCCTGGTACCCATGGACCCGCAATCCAAACCCATCCAGGTAGCACCACAGGGAATATGGGGGTTTGGGGAGTGGTGGGGGGGGGGGGGGGGGGGGGGGGGGGGGGGGGGGGGGGGGGGGGGGGGGGGGGGGGGGGGGGGGGGGGGGGGGGGGTGAGCTGTTCAACTGTGGAGGCATCACAGCCTCCAAACCCATCCAGGTAGCACCACAGGGAATATGGGGGTTTGGCGGGCGTTTGGGGAGGGGGGTGTGAGCTGTTCAACTGTGGAGGCATCACAGCCTCCAAACCCATCCAGGTAGCACCACAGGGAATATGGGGGTTTGGCGGGCGTTTGGGGAGGGGGGTGTGAGCTGTTCAACTGTGGAGGCATCACAGTCTCCAAACCCATCCAGGTAGCACCACAGGGAATATGGGGGTTTGGGGAGTGGTGGGGTGGTGGGGGGGGGGGGGGGGTGAGCTGTTCAACTCTGGAGGCATCACAGCCTCCAAACCCATCCAGGTAGCACCACAGGGAATATGGGGGTTTGGGGAGTGGTGGGGGGTGGGGGTGAGCTGTTCAACTGTGGAGGCATCACAGCCTCCAAACCCATCCAGGTAGCACCACAGGGAATATGGGGGTTTGGGGAGTGGTGGGGGTGGGGGTGAGCT